>NW_027457087.1:0-155000 GCF_040206685.1 Ascaphus truei | reverse complement strand
ACTCTTATTTATTTCCAACCTGAGGACTGGTTATACGGGAGACCCGGGTATACGGGCGTTGGGGCATTATTCTGCCCGTACAGCTGTTCCCAGGTATGGGAGACCCGGGTATACGGGCGTTGGGGGCATTATTCTGCCCGTACAGCTGTTCCCAGGTACGGGAGACCCGGGTATACGGGCGTTGGGGGCATTATTCTGCCCGTACAGCTGTTCCCAGGTACGGGAGACCCGGGTATACGGGCGTTGGGGCATTATTCTGCCCGTACAGCTGTTCCCAGGTACGGGAGACCCGGGTATACGGGCGTTGGGGCATTATTCTGCCCGTACAGCTGTTCCCAGGTATGGGAGACCCGGGTATACGGGCGTTGGGGCATTATTCTGCCCGTACAGCTGTTCCCAGGTATGGGAGACCCGGGTATACGGGCGTTGGGGCATTATTCTGCCCGTACAGCTGTTCCCAGGTATGGGAGACCGGGTATACGGGTGTTGGGGGCATTATTCTGCCCACACAGCTGTTCCCAGGTATGGGAGACCCGGGTATACGGGTGTTGGGGGCATTATTCTGCCCGTACAGCTGTTCCCAGGTACGGGAGACCCGGGTATACGGGCGTTGGGGGCATTATTCTGCCCGTACAGCTGTTCCCAGGTATGGGAGACCCGGGTATACGGGCGTTGGGGCATTATTCTGCCCGTACAGCTGTTCCCAGGTATGGGAGACCCGGGTATATGGGCGTTGGGGCATTATTCTGCCCGTACAGCTGTTCCCAGGTATGGGAGACCCGGGTATACGGGCGTTGGGGGCATTATTCTGCCCGTACAGCTGTTCCCAGGTACGGGAGACCCGGGTATACGGGCGCTTGGGGCATTATTCTGCCCGTACAGCTGTTCCCAGGTATGGGAGACCCGGGTATACGGGCGTTGGGGGCATTATTCTGCCCGTACAGCTGTTCCCAGGTATGGGAGACCCGGGTATACGGGCGTTGGGGGCATTATTCTGCCCGTACAGCTGTTCCCAGGTACGGGAGACCCGGGTATACGGGCGTTGGTGCATTATTCTGCCCGTACAGCTGTTCCCAGGTATGGGAGACCGGGTATACGGGTGTTGGGGGCATTATTCTGCCCACACAGCTGTTCCCAGGTATGGGAGACCCGGGTATACGGGTGTTGGGGGCATTATTCTGCCCGTACAGCTGTTCCCAGGTACGGGAGACCCGGGTATACGGGCGTTGGGGGCATTATTCTGCCCGTACAGCTGTTCCCAGGTATGGGAGACCCGGGTATACGGGCGTTGGGGGCATTATTCTGCCCGTACAGCTGTTCCCAGGTATGGGAGACCCGGGTATACGGGCGTTGGGGGCATTATTCTGCCCGTACAGCTGTTCCCAGGTACGGGAGACCCGGGTATACGGGCGTTGGGGCATTATTCTGCCCGTACAGCTGTTCCCAGGTATGGGAGACCCGGGTATATGGGCGTTGGGGCATTATTCTGCCCGTACAGCTGTTCCCAGGTATGGGAGACCCGAGTATACGGGCGTTGGGGGCATTATTCTGCCCGTACAGCTGTTCCCAGGTACGGGAGACCCGGGTATACGGGCGTTGGGGCATTATTCTGCCCGTACAGCTGTTCCCAGGTACGGGAGACCCGGGTATACGGGAGTTGGGGGCATTATTATGCCCGTACAGCTGTTCCCAGGTACGGGAGACCCGGGTATACGGGCGTTGGGGCATTATTCTGCCCGTACAGCTGTTCCCAGGTACGGGAGACCCGGGTATACGGGCGTTGGGGCATTATTCTGCCCGTACAGCTGTTCCCAGGTATGGGAGACCCGGGTATACGGCTTTGGGGCATTATTCTGCCCGTACAGCTGTTCCCAGGTATGGGAGACCCGGGTATACGGGCGTTGGGGCATTATTCTGCCCGTACAGCTGTTCCCAGGTATGGGAGACCCGGGTATACGGGCGTTGGGGGCATTATTCTGCCCGCACAGCTGTTCCCAGGTATGGGAGACCGGGTATACGGGTGTTGGGGGCATTATTCTGCCCGTACAGCTGTTCCCACGTATGGGAGACCCGGGTATACGGGCGTTGGGGGCATTATTCTGCCCGTACAGCTGTTCCCAGGTACGGGAGACCCGGGTATACGGGCGTTGGGGCATTATTCTGCCCGTACAGCTGTTCCCAGGTACGGGAGACCGGGTATACGGGCGTTGGGGGCATTATTCTGCCCGTACAGCTGTTCCCAGGTACGGGAGACCCGGGTATACGGGCGTTGGGGGCATTATTCTGCCCGTACAGCTGTTCCCAGGTATGGGAGACCCGGGTATACGGGCATTGGGGGCATTATTCTGCCCGTACAGCTGTTCCCAGGTATGGGAGACCCGGGTATACGGGCGTTGGGGGCATTATTCTGCCCGTACAGCTGTTCCCAGGTATGGGAGACCCGGGTATACGGGCGTTGGGGGCATTATTCTGCCCGTACAGCTGTTCCCAGGTATGGGAGACCGGGTATATGGGCGTTGGGGGCATTATTCTGCCCGTACAGCTGTTCCCAGGTATGGGAGACCGGGTATACTGGCATTGGGGGCATTATTCTGCCCGTACAGCTGTTCCCAGGTATGGGAGACCCGGGTATACGGGCGTTGGGGCATTATTCTGCCCGTACAGCTGTTCCCAGGTATGGGAGACCGGGTATACGGGTGTTGGGGGCATTATTCTGCCCACACAGCTGTTCCCAGGTATGGGAGACCCGGGTATACGGGCGTTGGGGCATTATTCTGCCCGTACAGCTGTTCCCAGGTATGGGAGACCCGGGTATACGGGCGTTGGGGGCATTATTCTGCCCGTACAGCTGTTCCCAGGTATGGGAGACCCGGGTATACGGGCGTTGGGGGCATTATTCTGCCCGTACAGCTGTTCCCAGGTATGGGAGACCGGGTATACGGGTGTTGGGGGCATTATTCTGCCCACACAGCTGTTCCCAGGTATGGGAGACCCGGGTATACGGGTGTTGGGGGCATTATTCTGCCCGTACAGCTGTTCCCAGGTACGGGAGACCCGGGTATACGGGCGTTGGGGGCATTATTCTGCCCGTACAGCTGTTCCCAGGTATGGGAGACCCGGGTATACGGGCGTTGGGGGCATTATTCTGCCCGTACAGCTGTTCCCAGGTACGGGAGACCCGGGTATACGGGCGTTGGGGCATTATTCTGCCCGTACAGCTGTTCCCAGGTATGGGAGACCCGGGTATATGGGCGTTGGGGCATTATTCTGCCCGTACAGCTGTTCCCAGGTATGGGAGACCCGGGTATACGGGCGTTGGGGGCATTATTCTGCCCGTACAGCTGTTCCCAGGTACGGGAGACCCGGGTATACGGGCGTTGGGGCATTATTCTGCCCGTACAGCTGTTCCCAGGTACGGGAGACCCGGGTATACGGGAGTTGGGGGCATTATTATGCCCGTACAGCTGTTCCCAGGTACGGGAGACCCGGGTATACGGGCGTTGGGGCATTATTCTGCCCATACAGCTGTTCCCAGGTACGGGAGACCCGGGTATACGGGCGTTGGGGCATTATTCTGCCCGTACAGCTGTTCCCAGGTATGGGAGACCCGGGTATACGGCTTTGGGGCATTATTCTGCCTGTACAGCAGTTCCCAGGTATGGGAGACCCGGGTATACGGGCGTTGGGGCATTATTCTGCCCGTACAGCTGTTCCCAGGTATGGGAGACCCGGGTATACGGGCGTTGGGGCATTATTCTGCCCGTACAGCTGTTCCCAGGTATGGGAGACCCGGGTATACGGGTGTTGGGGGCATTATTCTGCCCGTACAGCTGTTCCCAGGTATGGGAGACCCGGGTATACGGGCGTTGGGGGCATTATTCTGCCCGTACAGCTGTTCCCAGGTACGGGAGACCCGGGTATACGGGCGTTGGGGCATTATTCTGCCCGTACAGCTGTTCCCAGGTATGGGAGACCCGGGTATACGGGCGTTGGGGGCATTATTCTGCCCGTACAGCTGTTCCCAGGTATGGGAGACCCGGGTATACGGGCGTTGGGGGCATTATTCTGCCCGTACAGCTGTTCCCAGGTATGGGAGACCGGGTATACGGGTGTTGGGGGCATTATTCTGCCCGTACAGCTGTTCCCACGTATGGGAGACCCGGGTATACGGGCGTTGGGGGCATTATTCTGCCCGTACAGCTGTTCCCAGGTACGGGAGACCCGGGTATACGGGCGTTGGGGCATTATTCTGCCCGTACAGCTGTTCCCAGGTACGGGAGACCGGGTATACGGGCGTTGGGGGCATTATTCTGCCCGTACAGCTGTTCCCAGGTATGGGAGACCCGGGTATACGGGCGTTGGGGGCATTATTCTGCCCGTACAGCTGTTCCCAGGTATGGGAGACCCGGGTATACGGGCATTGGGGGCATTATTCTGCCCATACAGCTGTTCCCAGGTATGGGAGACCCGGGTATACGGGCGTTGGGGGCATTATTCTGCCCGTACAGCTGTTCCCAGGTATGGGAGACCCGGGTATACGGGCGTTGGGGGCATTATTCTGCCCGTACAGCTGTTCCCAGGTATGGGAGACTGGGTATATGGGCGTTGGGGGCATTATTCTGCCCGTACAGCTGTTCCCAGGTATGGGAGACCGGGTATACGGGCATTGGGGGCATTATTCTGCCCGTACAGCTGTTCCCATGTATGGGAGACCCGGGTATACGGGCGTTGGGGGCATTATTCTGCCCGTACAGCTGTTCCCAGGTATGGAAGACCCGGGTATACGGGCGTTGGGGGCATTATTCTGCCCGCACAGCTGTTCCCAGGTATGGGAGACCAGGGTATACGGGCGTTGGGGCATTATTCTGCCCGTACAGCTGTTCCCAGGTATGGGAGACCCGGGTATACGGGCGTTGGGGCATTATTCTGCCCGTACAGCTGGTCCCAGGTATGGGAGACCCGGGTATACAGGCGTTGGGGCATTATTCTGCCCGTACAGCTGTTCCCAGGTACGGGAGACCCGGGTATACAGGTGTTGGGGCATTATTCTGCCCGTACAGCTGTTCCCAGGTACGGGAGACCGGGTATACGGGCGTTGGGGCATTATTCTGCCCGTACAGCTGTTCCCAGGTACGGGAGACCGGGGTATACGGGCGTTGGGGGCATTGTTCTGCCCGTACAGCTGTTCCCAGGTATGGGAGACCAGGGTATACGGGCGTTGGGGCATTATTCTGCCCGTACAGCTGTTCCCAGGTACGGGAGACCCGGGTATACGGGCGTTGGTTGCATTGTTCTGCCCGTACAGCTGTTCCCAGGTATGGGAGACCCGGGTATACGGGCGTTGGGGGCATTATTCTGCCCGTACAGCTGTTCCCAGGTATGGGAGACCCAGGTATACGGGCGTTGGTGGCATTATTCTGCCCGTACAGCTGTTCCCAGGTATGGGAGACCGGGTATACGGGCGTTGGGGCATTATTCTGCCCGTACAGCTGTTCCCAGGTATGGGAGACCCGGGTATACGGGCGTTGGGGGCATTATTCTGCCCGTACAGCTGTTCCCAGGTACGGGAGACCCGGGTATACGGGCGTTGGGGGCATTATTCTGCCCGTACAGCTGTTCCCAGGTATGGGAAACCCGGGTATACGGGCGTTGGGGGCATTATTCTGCCCGTACAGCTGTTCCCAGGTACGGGAGACCCGGGTATACGGGCGTTGGGGGCATTATTCTGCCCGTACAGCTGTTCCCAGGTACGGGAGACCCGGGTATACGGGCGTTGGGGGCATTATTCTGCCCGTACAGCTGTTCCCAGGTACGGGAGACCCGGGTATACGGGCGTTGGGGGCATTATTCTGCCCGTACAGCTGTTCCCAGGTATGGGAGACCCGGGTATACGGGCGTTGGGGGCATTATTCTGCCCGTACAGCTGTTCCCAGGTATGGGAGACCCGGGTATACGGGCGTTGGGGCATTATTCTGCCCGTACAGCTGTTCCCAGGTATGGGAGACCCGGGTATACGGGCGTTGGGGGCATTATTCTGCCCGTACAGCTGTTCCCAGGTATGGGAGACCCGGGTATACGGGCGTTGGGGGCATTATTCTGCGCGTACAGCTGTTCCCAGGTATGGGAGACCCGGGTATACGGGCGTTGGGGGCATTATTCTGCCCGTACAGCTGTTCCCAGGTATGGGAGACCCGGGTATACGGGCGTTGGGGGCATTATTCTGCCCGTACAGCTGTTCCCAGGTATGGGAGACCCGGGTATACGGGTGTTGGGGGCATTATTCTGCCCGTACAGCTGTTCCCAGGTATGGGAGACCCGGGTATACGGGCGCTGGGGGCATTATTCTGCCCGTACAGCTGTTCCCAGGTATGGGAGACCCGGGTATACGGGCGTTGGGGCATTATTCTGCCCGTACAGCTGTTCCCAGGTATGGGAGACCCGGGTATACGTGCGTGGGGGCATTATTCTGCCCGTACAGCTGTTCCCAGGTATGGGAGACCCGGGTATACGGGCGCTGGGGGCATTATTCTGCCCGTACAGCTGTTCCCAGGTATGGGAGACCCGGGTATACGGGCGTTGGGGCATTATTCTGCCCGTACAGCTGTTCCCAGGTATGGGAGACCCGGGTATACGGGCGTTGGGGGCATTATTCTGCCCGTACAGCTGTTCCCAGGTATGGGAGACCCGGGTATACGGGCGTTGGGGGCATTATTCTGCCCGTACAGCTGTTCCCAGGTATGGGAGACCCGGGTATACGGGCGCTGGGGGCATTATTCTGCCCGTACAGCTGTTCCCAGGTATGGGAGACCCGGGTATACGGGCGTTGGGGCATTATTCTGCCCGTACAGCTGTTCCCAGGTATGGGAGACCCGGGTATACGTGCGTGGGGGCATTATTCTGCCCGTACAGCTGTTCCCAGGTATGGGAGACCCGGGTATACGGGCGTTGGGGGCATTATTCTGCCCGTACAGCTGTTCCCAGGTATGGGAGACCGGGTATATGGGCGTTGGGGGCATTATTCTGCCCGTACAGCTGTACCCAGGTATGGGAGACCGGGTATACGGGCATTGGGGGCATTATTCTGCCCGTACAGCTGTTCCCATGTATGGGAGACCCGGGTATACGGGCGTTGGGGGCATTATTCTGCCCGTACAGCTGTTCCCAGGTATGGAAGACCCGGGTATACGGGCGTTGGGGGCATTATTCTGCCCGTACAGCTGTTCCCAGGTATGGGAGACCCGGGTATACGTGCGTGGGGGCATTATTCTGCCCGTACAGCTGTTCCCAGGTATGGGAGACCCGGGTATACGGGCGTTGGGGGCATTATTCTGCCCGTACAGCTGTTCCCAGGTATGGGAGACCGGGTATATGGGCGTTGGGGGCATTATTCTGCCCGTACAGCTGTTCCCAGGTATGGGAGACCGGGTATACGGGCATTGGGGGCATTATTCTGCCCGTACAGCTGTTCCCATGTATGGGAGACCCGGGTATACGGGCGTTGGGGGCATTATTCTGCCCGTACAGCTGTTCCCAGGTATGGAAGACCCGGGTATACGGGCGTTGGGGGCATTATTCTGCCCGCACAGCTGTTCCCAGGTATGGGAGACCAGGGTATACGGGCGTTGGGGCATTATTCTGCCCGTACAGCTGTTCCCAGGTATGGGAGACCCGGGTATACGGGCGTTGGGGCATTATTCTGCCCGTACAGCTGGTCCCAGGTATGGGAGACCCGGGTATACAGGCGTTGGGGCATTATTCTGCCCGTACAGCTGTTCCCAGGTACGGGAGACCCGGGTATACAGGTGTTGGGGCATTATTCTGCCCGTACAGCTGTTCCCAGGTACGGGAGACAGGGTATACGGGCGTTGGGGCATTATTCTGCCCGTACAGCTGTTCCCAGGTACGGGAGACCGGGGTATACGGGCGTTGGGGCATTATTCTGCCCGTACAGCTGTTCCCAGGTATGGGAGACCCGGGTATACGGGCGTTGGGGCATTATTCTGCCCGTACAGCTGGTCCCAGGTATGGGAGACCCGGGTATACAGGCGTTGGGGCATTATTCTGCCCGTACAGCTGTTCCCAGGTACGGGAGACCCGGGTATACAGGTGTTGGGGCATTATTCTGCCCGTACAGCTGTTCCCAGGTACGGGAGACCGGGTATACGGGCGTTGGGGCATTATTCTGCCCGTACAGCTGTTCCCAGGTACGGGAGACCGGGGTATACGGGCGTTGGGGGCATTGTTCTGCCCGTACAGCTGTTCCCAGGTATGGGAGACCAGGGTATACGGGCGTTGGGGCATTATTCTGCCCGTACAGCTGTTCCCAGGTACGGGAGACCCGGGTATACGGGCGTTGGTTGCATTGTTCTGCCCGTACAGCTGTTCCCAGGTATGGGAGACCCGGGTATACGGGCGTTGGGGGCATTATTCTGCCCGTACAGCTGTTCCCAGGTATGGGAGACCCAGGTATACGGGCGTTGGTGGCATTATTCTGCCCGTACAGCTGTTCCCAGGTATGGGAGACCGGGTATACGGGCGTTGGGGCATTATTCTGCCCGTACAGCTGTTCCCAGGTATGGGAGACCCGGGTATACGGGCGTTGGGGGCATTATTCTGCCCGTACAGCTGTTCCCAGGTACGGGAGACCCGGGTATACGGGCGTTGGGGGCATTATTCTGCCCGTACAGCTGTTCCCAGGTATGGGAAACCCGGGTATACGGGCGTTGGGGGCATTATTCTGCCCGTACAGCTGTTCCCAGGTACGGGAGACCCGGGTATACGGGCGTTGGGGGCATTATTCTGCCCGTACAGCTGTTCCCAGGTACGGGAGACCCGGGTATACGGGCGTTGGGGGCATTATTCTGCCCGTACAGCTGTTCCCAGGTACGGGAGACCCGGGTATACGGGCGTTGGGGGCATTATTCTGCCCGTACAGCTGTTCCCAGGTATGGGAGACCCGGGTATACGGGCGTTGGGGGCATTATTCTGCCCGTACAGCTGTTCCCAGGTATGGGAGACCCGGGTATACGGGCGTTGGGGCATTATTCTGCCCGTACAGCTGTTCCCAGGTATGGGAGACCCGGGTATACGGGCGTTGGGGGCATTATTCTGCCCGTACAGCTGTTCCCAGGTATGGGAGACCCGGGTATACGGGCGTTGGGGGCATTATTCTGCGCGTACAGCTGTTCCCAGGTATGGGAGACCCGGGTATACGGGCGTTGGGGGCATTATTCTGCCCGTACAGCTGTTCCCAGGTATGGGAGACCCGGGTATACGGGCGTTGGGGGCATTATTCTGCCCGTACAGCTGTTCCCAGGTATGGGAGACCCGGGTATACGGGTGTTGGGGGCATTATTCTGCCCGTACAGCTGTTCCCAGGTATGGGAGACCCGGGTATACGGGCGCTGGGGGCATTATTCTGCCCGTACAGCTGTTCCCAGGTATGGGAGACCCGGGTATACGGGCGTTGGGGCATTATTCTGCCCGTACAGCTGTTCCCAGGTATGGGAGACCCGGGTATACGTGCGTGGGGGCATTATTCTGCCCGTACAGCTGTTCCCAGGTATGGGAGACCCGGGTATACGGGCGCTGGGGGCATTATTCTGCCCGTACAGCTGTTCCCAGGTATGGGAGACCCGGGTATACGGGCGTTGGGGCATTATTCTGCCCGTACAGCTGTTCCCAGGTATGGGAGACCCGGGTATACGGGCGTTGGGGGCATTATTCTGCCCGTACAGCTGTTCCCAGGTATGGGAGACCCGGGTATACGGGCGTTGGGGGCATTATTCTGCCCGTACAGCTGTTCCCAGGTATGGGAGACCCGGGTATACGGGCGCTGGGGGCATTATTCTGCCCGTACAGCTGTTCCCAGGTATGGGAGACCCGGGTATACGGGCGTTGGGGCATTATTCTGCCCGTACAGCTGTTCCCAGGTATGGGAGACCCGGGTATACGTGCGTGGGGGCATTATTCTGCCCGTACAGCTGTTCCCAGGTATGGGAGACCCGGGTATACGGGCGTTGGGGGCATTATTCTGCCCGTACAGCTGTTCCCAGGTATGGGAGACCGGGTATATGGGCGTTGGGGGCATTATTCTGCCCGTACAGCTGTACCCAGGTATGGGAGACCGGGTATACGGGCATTGGGGGCATTATTCTGCCCGTACAGCTGTTCCCATGTATGGGAGACCCGGGTATACGGGCGTTGGGGGCATTATTCTGCCCGTACAGCTGTTCCCAGGTATGGAAGACCCGGGTATACGGGCGTTGGGGGCATTATTCTGCCCGTACAGCTGTTCCCAGGTATGGGAGACCCGGGTATACGTGCGTGGGGGCATTATTCTGCCCGTACAGCTGTTCCCAGGTATGGGAGACCCGGGTATACGGGCGTTGGGGGCATTATTCTGCCCGTACAGCTGTTCCCAGGTATGGGAGACCGGGTATATGGGCGTTGGGGGCATTATTCTGCCCGTACAGCTGTTCCCAGGTATGGGAGACCGGGTATACGGGCATTGGGGGCATTATTCTGCCCGTACAGCTGTTCCCATGTATGGGAGACCCGGGTATACGGGCGTTGGGGGCATTATTCTGCCCGTACAGCTGTTCCCAGGTATGGAAGACCCGGGTATACGGGCGTTGGGGGCATTATTCTGCCCGCACAGCTGTTCCCAGGTATGGGAGACCAGGGTATACGGGCGTTGGGGCATTATTCTGCCCGTACAGCTGTTCCCAGGTATGGGAGACCCGGGTATACGGGCGTTGGGGCATTATTCTGCCCGTACAGCTGGTCCCAGGTATGGGAGACCCGGGTATACAGGCGTTGGGGCATTATTCTGCCCGTACAGCTGTTCCCAGGTACGGGAGACCCGGGTATACAGGTGTTGGGGCATTATTCTGCCCGTACAGCTGTTCCCAGGTACGGGAGACAGGGTATACGGGCGTTGGGGCATTATTCTGCCCGTACAGCTGTTCCCAGGTACGGGAGACCGGGGTATACGGGCGTTGGGGGCATTGTTCTGCCCGTACAGCTGTTCCCAGGTATGGGAGACCAGGGTATACGGGCGTTGGGGCATTATTCTGCCCGTACAGCTGTTCCCAGGTACGGGAGACCCGGGTATACGGGCGTTGGTTGCATTGTTCTGCCCGTACAGCTGTTCCCAGGTATGGGAGACCCGGGTATACGGGCGTTGGGGGCATTATTCTGCCCGTACAGCTGTTCCCAGGTATGGGAGACCCGGGTATACGGGCGTTGGTGGCATTATTCTGCCCGTACAGCTGTTCCCAGGTATGGGAGACCGGGTATACGGGCGTTGGGGCATTATTCTGCCCGTACAGCTGTTCCCAGGTATGGGAGACCCGGGTATACGGGCGTTGGGGGCATTATTCTGCCCGTACAGCTGTTCCCAGGTACGGGAGACCCGGGTATACGGGCGTTGGGGGCATTATTCTGCCCGTACAGCTGTTCCCAGGTATGGGAGACCCGGGTATACGGGCGTTGGGGGCATTATTCTGCCCGTACAGCTGTTCCCAGGTACGGGAGACCCGGGTATACGGGCGTTGGGGGCATTATTCTGCCCGTACAGCTGTTCCCAGGTACGGGAGACCCGGGTATACGGGCGTTGGGGGCATTATTCTGCCCGTACAGCTGTTCCCAGGTACGGGAGACCCGGGTATACGGGCGTTGGGGGCATTGTTCTGCCCGTACAGCTGTTCCCAGGTACGGGAGACCCGGGTATACGGGCGTTGGGGCTTTATTCTGCCCGTACAGCTGTTCCCAGGTATGGGAGACCCGGGTATACGGGCGTTGGGGGCATTGTTCTGCCCGTACAGCTGTTCCCAGGTACGGGAGACCCGGGTATACGGGCGTTGGGGGCATTATTCTGCCCGTACAGCTGTTCCCAAGTACGGGAGACCCGGGTATACGGGCGTTGGGGGCATTATTCTGCCCGTACAGCTGTTCCCAGGTACGGGAGACCCGGGTATACGGGCGTTGGGGGCATTATTCTGCCCGTACAGCTGTTCCCAGGTACGGGAGACCCGGGTATACGGGTGTTGGGGGCATTATTCTGCCCGTACAGCTGTTCCCAGGTATGGGAGACCCGGGTATACGGGCGTTGGTGGCATTATTCTGCCCGTACAGCTGTTCCCAGGTATGGGAGACCCGGGTATACGGGCGTTGGGGCATTATTCTGCCCGTACAGCTGTTCCCAGGTATGGGAGACCCAGGTATACGGGCGTTGGGGGCATTATTCTGCCCGTACAGCTGTTCCCAGGTATGGGAGACCCGGGTATACGGGCGTTGGGGGCATTATTCTGCGCGTACAGCTGTTCCCAGGTATGGGAGACCCGGGTATACGGGCGTTGGGGGCATTATTCTGCCCGTACAGCTGTTCCCAGGTATGGGAGACCCGGGTATACGGGCGTTGGGGGCATTATTCTGCCCGTACAGCTGTTCCCAGGTATGGGAGACCCGGGTATACGGGTGTTGGGGGCATTATTCTGCCCGTACAGCTGTTCCCAGGTATGGGAGACCCGGGTATACGGGCGCTGGGGGCATTATTCTGCCCGTACAGCTGTTCCCAGGTATGGGAGACCCGGGTATACGGGCGTTGGGGCATTATTCTGCCCGTACAGCTGTTCCCAGGTATGGGAGACCCGGGTATACGTGCGTGGGGGCATTATTCTGCCCGTACAGCTGTTCCCAGGTATGGGAGACCCGGGTATACGGGCGTTGGGGCATTATTCTGCCCGTACAGCTGTTCCCAGGTATGGGAGACCCGGGTATACGGGCGTTGGGGGCATTATTCTGCCCGTACAGCTGTTCCCAGGTATGGGAGACCCGGGTATACGGGCATTGGGGGCATTATTCTGCCCGTACAGCTGTTCCCAGGTATGGGAGACCCGGGTATACGGGCGTTGGGGGCATTATTCTGCCCGTACAGCTGTTCCCAGGTATGGGAGACCCGGGTATACGGGCGCTGGGGGCATTATTCTGCCCGTACAGCTGTTCCCAGGTATGGGAGACCCGGGTATACGGGCGCTGGGGGCATTATTCTGCCCGTACAGCTGTTCCCAGGTATGGGAGACCCGGGTATACGGGCGCTGGGGGCATTATTCTGCCCGTACAGCTGTTCCCAGGTATGGGAGACCCGGGTATACGGGCGTTGGGGCATTATTCTGCCCGTACAGCTGTTCCCAGGTACGGGAGACCCGGGTATACGGGCGTTGGGGCATTATTCTGCCCGTACAGCTGTTCCCAGGTATGGGAGACCCGGGTATACGGGCGTTGGGGCATTATTCTGCCCGTACAGCTGTTCCCAGGTACGGGAGACCCGGGTATACGGGCGTTGGGGCATTATTCTGCCCGTACAGCTGTTCCCAGGTACGGGAGACCCGGGTATACGGGCGTTGGGGCATTATTCTGCCCGTACAGCTGTTCCCAGGTACGGGAGACCCGGGTATACGGGCGTTGGGGGCATTATTCTGCCCGTACAGCTGTTCCCAGGTACGGGAGACCCGGGTATACGGGCGTTGGGGGCATTATTCTGCCCGTACAGCTGTTCCCAGGTATGGGAGACCCGGGTATATGGGCGTTGGGGCATTATTCTGCCCGTACAGCTGTTCCCAGGTATGGGAGACCCGGGTATACGGGCGTTGGGGGCATTATTCTGCCCGTACAGCTGTTCCCAGGTATGGGAGACCCGGGTATACGGGCGTTGGGGGCATTATTCTGCCCGTACAGCTGTTCCCAGGTACGGGAGACCCGGGTATACGGGCGTTGGGGGCATTATTCTGGCTGTGCAGCTGTTCCCAGGTATGGGAGACCCGGGTATACGGGCGTTGGGGGCATTATTCTGCCCGTACAGCTGTTCCCAGGTACGGGAGACCCGGGTATACGGGCGTTGGGGGCATTATTCTGCCCGTACAGCTGTTCCCAGGTATGGGAGACCGGGTATACGGGCGTTGGGGGCATTATTCTGCCCGTACAGCTGTTCCCAGGTATGGGAGACCGGGTATACGGGCGTTGGGGGCATTATTCTGCCCGTACAGCTGCTCCTAGGTACGGGAGACCCGGGTTAACGGGCGTTGGGGGCATTATTCTGCCCGTACAGCTGTTCCCAGGTACGGGAGACCCGGGTATACGGGCGTTGGGGGCATTATTCTGCCCGTACAGCTGTTCCCAGGTACGGGAGACCCGGGTATACGGGCGTTGGGGGCATTATTCTGCCCGTACAGCTGTTCCCAGGTATGGGAGACCCGGGTATATGGGCGTTGGGGGCATTATTCTGCCCGTACAGCTGTTCCCAGGTACGGGAGACCCGGGTATACGGGCGTTGGGGGCATTATTCTGCTCGTACAGCTGTTCCCAGGTATGGGAGACCGGGTATACGGGCGTTGGGGGCATTATTCTGCCCGTACAGCTGTTCCCAGGTATGGGAGACCCGGGTATATGGGCGTTGGGGCATTATTCTGCCCACACAGCTGTTCCCAGGTATGGGAGACCCGGGTATACGGGCGTTGGGGGCATTATTCTGCCCGTACAGCTGTTCCCAGGTACGCGAGACCCGGGTATACGGGCGTTGGGGGCATTATTCTGCCCGTACAGCTGTTCCCAGGTATGGGAGACCCGGGTATACGGGCGTTGGGGGCATTATTCTGCCCGTACAGCTGTTCCCAGGTATGGGAGACCGGGTATACGGGCGTTGGGGGCATTATTCTGCCCGTACAGCATTTCCCAGGTACGGGAGACCCGGGTATACGGGTGTTGGGGGCATTATTCTGCCCGTACAGCTGTTCCCAGGTACGGGAGACCCGGGTATACGGGCGTTGGGGGCATTATTCTGCCCGTACAGCTGTTCCCAGGTACGGGAGACCCGGGTATACGGGCGTTGGGGGCATTATTCTGCCCGTACAGCTGTTCCCAGGTACGGGAGACCCGGGTATACGGGCGTTGGGGGCATTATTCTGCCCGTACAGCTGTTCCCAGGTACGGGAGACCCGGGTATACGGGCGTTGAGGGCATTATTCTGCCCGTACAGCTGTTCCCAGGTACGGGAGACCGGGTATACGGGCATTGGGGGCATTATTCTGCCCGTACAGCTGTTCCCAGGTATGGGAGACCGGGTATACGGGCGTTGGGGGCATTATTCTGCCCGTACAGCTGTTCCCAGGTATGGGAGACCCGGGTATACGGGCGCTGGGGGCATTATTCTGCCCGTACAGCTGTTCCCAGGTATGGGAGACCGGGTATACGGGCGTTGAGGGCATTATTCTGCCCGTACAGCTGTTCCCAGGTATGGGAGACCCGGGTATACGGGCGTTGGGGGCATTATTCTGCCCGTACAGCTGTTCCCAGGTATGGGAGACCCGGGTATACGGGCGTTGGGGCATTATTCTGCCCGTACAGCTATTCCCAGGTATGGGAGACCCGGGTATACGGGCGTTGGGGCATTATTCTGCCCGTACAGCTGTTCCCAGGTACGGGAGACCCGGGTATACGGGCATTGGGGGCATTATTCTGCCCGTACAGCTGTTCCCAGGTATGGGAGACCCGGGTATATGGGCGTTGGGGGCATTATTCTGCCCGTACAGCTGTTCCCAGGTATGGGAGACCCGGGTATACGGGCGTTGGGGGCATTATTCTGCCCGTACAGCTGTTCCCAGGTACGGGAGACCCGGGTATACGGGCGTTGGGGGCATTATTCTGCCCGTACAGCTGTTCCCAGGTACGGGAGACCCGGGTATACGGGCGTTGAGGGCATTATTCTGCCCGTACAGCTGTTCCCAGGTACGGGAGACCGGGTATACGGGCATTGGGGGCATTATTCTGCCCGTACAGCTGTTCCCAGGTATGGGAGACCGGGTATACGGGCGTTGGGGGCATTATTCTGCCCGTACAGCTGTTCCCAGGTATGGGAGACCCGGGTATACGGGCGCTGGGGGCATTATTCTGCCCGTACAGCTGTTCCCAGGTATGGGAGAC
Source organism: Ascaphus truei (assembly GCF_040206685.1). Classification (NCBI taxonomy): domain Eukaryota; kingdom Metazoa; phylum Chordata; class Amphibia; order Anura; family Ascaphidae; genus Ascaphus; species Ascaphus truei. The sequence goes on along the minus strand of NW_027457087.1, from coordinate 139,019 downwards.
CGGGTATACGGGCGTTGAGGGCATTATTCTGCCCGTACAGCTGTTCCCAGGTATGGGAGACCCGGGTATACGGGCGTTGGGGGCATTATTCTGCCCGTACAGCTGTTCCCAGGTATGGGAGACCCGGGTATACGGGCGTTGGGGCATTATTCTGCCCGTACAGCTATTCCCAGGTATGGGAGACCCGGGTATACGGGCGTTGGGGCATTATTCTGCCCGTACAGCTGTTCCCAGGTACGGGAGACCCGGGTATACGGGCATTGGGGGCATTATTCTGCCCGTACAGCTGTTCCCAGGTATGGGAGACCCGGGTATATGGGCGTTGGGGGCATTATTCTGCCCGTACAGCTGTTCCCAGGTATGGGAGACCCGGGTATACGGGCGTTGGGGGCATTATTCTGCCCGTACAGCTGTTCCCAGGTATGGGAGACCCGGGTATACGGGCGTTGGGGCATTATTCTGCCCGTACAGCTGTTCCCAGGTATGGGAGACCCAGGTATACGGGCGTTGGGGCATTATTCTGCCCGTACAGCTGTTCCCAGGTACGGGAGACCCGGGTATACGGGCGTTGGGGGCATTATTCTGCCCGTACAGCTGTTCCCAGGTATGGGAGACCCGGGTATATGGGCGTTGGGGGCATTATTCTGCCCGTACAGCTGTTCCCAGGTACGGGAGACCCGGGTATACGGGCGTTGGGGGCATTATTCTGCCCGTACAGCTGTTCCCAGGTATGGGAGACCCGGGTATACGGGCGTTGGGGCATTATTCTGCCCGTACAGCTGTTCCCAGGTATGGGAGACCCGGGTATACGGGCGTTGGGGGCATTATTCTGCCTGTACAGCTGTTCCCAGGTATGGGAGACCGGGTATACGGGCGTTGGGGGCATTATTCTGCGCGTACAGCTGTTCCCAGGTATGGGAGACCCGGGTATACGGGCGTTGGGGCATTATTCTGCCCGTACAGCTGTTCCCAGGTACGGGAGACCCGGGTATACGGGCGTTGGGGGCATTATTCTGCCTGTACAGCTGTTCCCAGGTATGGGAGACCGGGTATACGGGCGTTGGGGGCATTATTCTGCCCGTACAGCTGTTCCCAGGTATGGGAGACCCGGGTATACGGGCATTGGGGGCATTATTCTGCCCGTACAGCTGTTCCCAGGTATGGGAGACCGGGTATACGGGCGTTGGGGGCATTATTCTGCCCGTACAGCTGTTCCCAGGTACGGGAGACCCGGGTATACGGGCGTTGAGGGCATTATTCTGCCCGTACAGCTGTTCCCAGGTACGGGAGACCCGGGTATACGGGCGTTGGGGGCATTATTCTGCCCGTACAGCTGTTCCCAGGTACGGGAGACCCGGGTATACGGGCGTTGAGGGCATTATTCTGCCCACACAGCTGTTCCCAGGTACGAGAGACCCGGGTATACGGGCGTTGGGGGCATTATTCTGCCCGTACAGCTGTTCCCAGGTACGAGAGACCCGGGTATACGGGCGTTGGGGGCATTATTCTGCCCGTACAGCTGTTCCCAGGTATGGGAGACCGGGTATACGGGCGTTGGGGCATTATTCTGCCCATACAGCTGTTCCCAGGTATGGGAGACCCGGGTATACGGGCGTTGGGGCATTATTCTGCCCGTACAGCTGTTCCCAGGTATGGGAGACCCGGGTATACGGGCGTTGGGGGCATTATTCTGCCCGTACAGCTGTTCCCAGGTATGGGAGACCCGGGTATATGGGCGTTGGGGGCATTATTCTGCCCGTACAGCTGTTCCCAGGTATGGGAGACCCGGGTATACGGGCGTTGGGGGCATTATTCTGCCCGTACAGCTGTTCCCAGGTATGGGAGACCCGGGTATACGGGCATTGGGGCATTATTCTGCCCGTACAGCTGTTCCCACGTATGGGAGACCCGGGTATACGGGCGTTGGGGGCATTATTCTGCCTGTACAGCTGTTCCCAGGTATGGGAGACCCGGGTATACGGGCATTGGGGGCATTATTCTGCCCGTACAGCTGTTCCCAGGTATGGGAGACCGGGTATACGGGCATTGGGGGCATTATTCTGCCCGTACAGCTGTTCCCAGGTATGGGAGACCCGGGTATACGGGTGTTGGGGCATTATTCTGCCCGTACAGCTGTTCCAAGGTACGGGAGACCCGGGTATACGGGCGTTGAGGGCATTATTCTGCCCGTACAGCTGTTCCCAGGTACGGGAGACCCGGGTATACGGGCCCGCAAATCTCAGCTATTCAAACTAGTTTAGGAACAAAAACATACAACAAGAAGCAAATAGCAAAAGAATTCTCAGAATTCTACCTTAAATTATACAATTTAAACTTCCCAAAGAATAGATTATCGGGATCGGAGGCTATCTCTGAATACCTGGGGCAGTGTAAACTTCCAGAACTTACAGAAGAAAACCATTTAGAACTAAATAAGGATATAACACGGGAAGAACTTCTAGAAGCCATAGCTCAATTAAAAGCCCGTAAAACGCCAGGCCCGGATGGCTTCTCAAACCAGTACTACAAAAAATTTAAGAAGGTACTGGCCCCATATATGCTGGATATGTTTAATTCGTTCCTAGGGGGAGCAGATATTCCGACAACAATGTCCAAAGCAAATCTAGCAATCATACACAAGGAAGGGAGAGACCCATTACAATGCGGTAACTATCGCCCCATAGCCCTCCTTAATTCGGACCTAAAACTCTTTAGCAAAATCCTGGCAAACCGACTCACCCCAATATTGCCCAGACTAATTCATATAGATCAAGTCGGGTTTGTCTCGGGAAGACAGGCCTCTGATAATACCAGAAAAAATTATCAACCTTATAGACCATGTACACCTCTCAAATACGAAGGCTATCCTGTTGAGTCTAGATGCAGAGAAAGCATTTGACAGGATACGGTGGGATTTCTTAGATCAAACTTTGATCAAATTCGGATTTAGGGGCCAATATTTAGAGGGGATCAGAGCCCTATACAAAACTCCCACAGCAGTCGATAAACTCCCATGAGGAGACTCAAACCCCATAAAAATTATTAATGGTACCCGACAAGGATGCCCCTTATCTCCGCTTCTATTCGCCCTCTCCATAGAACCCCTGGCAGCGACAATTAGGGACAATAAGAATATCAAAGGTATCGAAATTGGAGAGACAATTTACAAAATATCCCTGTTTGCCGACGACATTATCCTAACCCTGTCCAACCCACTGACATCCCTACCAAATTTACAATCCCAATTAGACCAATTTAGTAAAATTTCGGGATATAAAATTAACACGGACAAGTCGGAGGCTCTGAATCTTTCACTAACAGCACCAGAAGTTAAGTTGTTACAGGCAAACTTTAATTATAAATGGAGCTCGATAAAAATTAAATATCTGGGAATACAGATAACGAGCTCTTTTAAGACCCTATACCGACACAATTATCCCCCTCTCTTTGAAAGATTAGAAAAGACCTTCAGAGCTGGAACGAATATCAGATCTCTTGGCTAGGAAGAATAGCCACAGTTAAAATGAATATCCTGCCAAGACTCCTATATTATTTCCAGACGCTTCCAATAGACATTCCACTAGCAGAACTTAAAAATATCCAGAATAGAATTTTTCAATTCATCTGGAAAAACAAAAGACCAAGGGTTGCTAGAGGAGCTTTGCTAGCTCCAAAAGACTGCGGGGGTCTGGGAGTCCCAGATATCACTAAATACTATCTGGCGGCCCAACTAAAACAAGTAATAATGTGGAACAACGACCCAACTACAAGTTGTTGGCTGGGGATTGAGTCTACCTATGCAGTACCCTCTTCTCTGCCGGCAACCCTTTGGACCGGGGGAGGAAGGGAGAGCCTAGCAGATAAATTAAAACTTGGAGCAATGAGGTGTACATGGAGGATATGGTCAAGAAATAAGGAGAAATATCACTTGGCATCGTCCCCTACTCTAATGACCCCCATATTTAGCAATCCCGAGTTTATCCCAGGCTGCCTCCCAAAGGGACTTAGTAAATATAAAGAGCTGAGGTTGGTAATGGCTGATGACTATGTATCCAAAAATAAGATTCTCGCACTCCCAGAGCTGGAGAAAAAGCATAAAATTACAAATTTACCGGTGTTTGGTTATTTACAAATTCGACATTACCTACAAACAGTCTCAAAAGACAGTGTTTTCTGCTATGACAAAATCTGAGAGATTATGCATAAGAGGCTATTATTGCAAAGGTCTGATTTCTGAGGTATATCTGGGCCTGGCGTCAGCCGCGGCACAATCTAAGCACAGCTACATGCTAAAATGGGCAGAAGACTTAAACCTAGACTTAGACAGAGACGACTGGAAGGATATCTGGGAAGCGGCCTCTAAAACGTCAATCTGCACAACCACAAAAGAAAACATATTCACAATTATCTTCCATTGGTACCTAACCCCAAATAGGCTGAGCCAGATTTTCCCCGGGTCCTCAGATTTGTGTTGGAGAGGATGTGGGCAAAAAGGAGACATGGCTCATATCTGGTGGAATTGCCCAAAGATTCAGGGGTTCTGGATCATGATACAAACAATGATACGAGAGCTCCTGGGGCTAGAGATAGAGGTGGACCCGCTGGTCCTGGTGCTGACTAAACCAATAGAGGACCTACAACCCAAAGAGAACAAAGTAATAAGCCACGTCCTCACTGCAGCTCGATGCTCGGTAGCCGCGGCATGGAAAAAAATAAACCCCCCCTCCAAGCGGACAGTCCTGAGACGGGTCGGGGGAAATAAGACTAATGGAACTCCTCTCGGCACAGCTGGGTCAAAAGGTTGATAAGTTCCATAAGGTCTGGTCAGTATGGCCAGACAACTAACAATAAAACATAGGGTCCATACAAGACTGGAGTTAATAGGCCACGCCCCCTACCCCCCTCCTCTCATTTCCCCTCCCCCCCCTACCCCCTCCTCTCATTTCCCCTCCCCCCCCTACCCCCTCACTCTTCTTTCTTGCTTCTTTCTCCACTATCCTTGTTTTTCTCCGCGAGAGATGCCCGGAAGTGGCGGAGGCTTCCTAAATAGGCTGTTAACATTTAAAAAAAAAATATATATATATATATACAACTGTTTTGTAGAATTCAACGGATGTAAGTTAATTTATAAGATAAAGAAGACAACAAGAGTATTATTTATGTTGTAATATAATGTTTAATATTTTTTCTTTTTATACACTGTGAAGTTGTAACAGATGTAAGTTGAAACCAGTTATTTGATGTCATTCTCTCAAAAAACAATAAAAAAATTGAAACAAAAAAAAGAAGGGGGTGTGGGGCCTAGCAGGGTTTCTTGCTGGCGTTAGGAGGGGGTGTTGGGCCTAGCAGGGTTTCTTGCTGGCGTTAGGAGGGGATGTTGGGCCTAGCAGGGTTTCTTGCTGGCGTTAGGAGGGGGTGTGGGGCCTAGCAGGGTTTCTTGCTGGCGTTAGGAGGGGGTGTTGGGACTAGCAGGGTTTCTTGCTGGCGTTAGGAGGGGGTGTTGGGCCTAGCAGGGTTTCTTGCTGGCGTTAGGAGGGGATGTTGGGCCTAGCAGGGTTTCTTGCTGGCGTTAGGAGGGGGTGTGGGGCCTAGCAGGGTTTCTTGCTGGCGTTAGGAGGGGGTGTTGGGCCTAGCAGGGTTTCTTGCTGGCGTTAGGAGGGGGTGTGGGGCCTAGCAGGGTTTCTTGCTGGCGTTAGGAGGGGGTGTTGGGCCTAGCAGGGTTTCCTGCTGGCGTTAGGAGGGGTGTTGGGCCTAGCAGGGTTTCTTGCTGGCGTTAGGAGGGGGTGTTGGGACTAGCAGGGTTTCTTGCTGGCGTTAGGAGGGGGTGTTGGGGACTAGCAGGGTTTCTTGCTGGCGTTAGGAGGGGGTGTTGGGCCTAGCAGGGTTTCTTGCTGATGTTAGGAGGGGGTGTTGGGCCTAGCAGGGTTTCTTGCTGATATTAGGAGGGGGTGTTGGGCCTAGCAGGGTTTCTTGCTGATGTTAGGAGGGGTGTTGGGCCTAGCAGGGTTTCCTGCTGGCGTTAGGAGGGGGTGTTGGGCCTAGCAGGGTTTCTTGCTGGCGTTAGGAGGGGGTGTTGGGGACTAGCAGGGTTTCTTGCTGATGTTAGGAGGGGGTGTTGGGCCTAGCAGGGTTTCTTGCTGGCGTTAGGAGGGGGTGTTGGGCCTAGCAGGGTTTCTTGCTGATGTTAGGAGGGGTGTTGGGGACTAGCAGGGTTTCTTGCTGGCGTTAGGAGGGGGTGTTGGGCCTAGCAGGGTTTCTTGCTGGCGTTAGGAGGGGGTGTTGGGCCTAGCAGGGTTTCTTGCTGATGTTAGGAGGGGTGTTGGGGACTAGCAGGGTTTCTTGCTGATGTTAGGAGGGGGTGTGGGGCCTAGCAGGGTTTCTTGCTGATGTTAGGAGGGGGTGTTGGGCCTAGCAGGGTTTCTTGCTGATGTTAGGAGGGGGTGTTGGGCCTAGCAGGGTTTCTTGCTGGCGTTAGGAGGGGGTGTTGGGACTAGCAGGTATGGGAGACCCGGGTATACGGGCGTTGGGGGCATTATTCTGCCCGTACAGCTGTTCCCAGGTATGGGAGACCCGGGTATACGGGCATTGGGGCATTATTCTGCCCGTACAGCTGTTCCCACGTATGGGAGACCCGGGTATACGGGCGTTGGGGGCATTATTCTGCCTGTACAGCTGTTCCCAGGTATGGGAGACCCGGGTATACGGGCATTGGGGGCATTATTCTGCCCGTACAGCTGTTCCCAGGTATGGGAGACCGGGTATACGGGCATTGGGGGCATTATTCTGCCCGTACAGCTGTTCCCAGGTATGGGAGACCCGGGTATACGGGTGTTGGGGCATTATTCTGCCCGTACAGCTGTTCCAAGGTACGGGAGACCCGGGTATACGGGCGTTGAGGGCATTATTCTGCCCGTACAGCTGTTCCCAGGTACGGGAGACCCGGGTATACGGGCCCGCAAATCTCAGCTATTCAAACTAGTTTAGGAACAAAAACATACAACAAGAAGCAAATAGCAAAAGAATTCTCAGAATTCTACCTTAAATTATACAATTTAAACTTCCCAAAGAATAGATTATCGGGATCGGAGGCTATCTCTGAATACCTGGGGCAGTGTAAACTTCCAGAACTTACAGAAGAAAACCATTTAGAACTAAATAAGGATATAACACGGGAAGAACTTCTAGAAGCCATAGCTCAATTAAAAGCCCGTAAAACGCCAGGCCCGGATGGCTTCTCAAACCAGTACTACAAAAAATTTAAGAAGGTACTGGCCCCATATATGCTGGATATGTTTAATTCGTTCCTAGGGGGAGCAGATATTCCGACAACAATGTCCAAAGCAAATCTAGCAATCATACACAAGGAAGGGAGAGACCCATTACAATGCGGTAACTATCGCCCCATAGCCCTCCTTAATTCGGACCTAAAACTCTTTAGCAAAATCCTGGCAAACCGACTCACCCCAATATTGCCCAGACTAATTCATATAGATCAAGTCGGGTTTGTCTCGGGAAGACAGGCCTCTGATAATACCAGAAAAAATTATCAACCTTATAGACCATGTACACCTCTCAAATACGAAGGCTATCCTGTTGAGTCTAGATGCAGAGAAAGCATTTGACAGGATACGGTGGGATTTCTTAGATCAAACTTTGATCAAATTCGGATTTAGGGGCCAATATTTAGAGGGGATCAGAGCCCTATACAAAACTCCCACAGCAGTCGATAAACTCCCATGAGGAGACTCAAACCCCATAAAAATTATTAATGGTACCCGACAAGGATGCCCCTTATCTCCGCTTCTATTCGCCCTCTCCATAGAACCCCTGGCAGCGACAATTAGGGACAATAAGAATATCAAAGGTATCGAAATTGGAGAGACAATTTACAAAATATCCCTGTTTGCCGACGACATTATCCTAACCCTGTCCAACCCACTGACATCCCTACCAAATTTACAATCCCAATTAGACCAATTTAGTAAAATTTCGGGATATAAAATTAACACGGACAAGTCGGAGGCTCTGAATCTTTCACTAACAGCACCAGAAGTTAAGTTGTTACAGGCAAACTTTAATTATAAATGGAGCTCGATAAAAATTAAATATCTGGGAATACAGATAACGAGCTCTTTTAAGACCCTATACCGACACAATTATCCCCCTCTCTTTGAAAGATTAGAAAAGACCTTCAGAGCTGGAACGAATATCAGATCTCTTGGCTAGGAAGAATAGCCACAGTTAAAATGAATATCCTGCCAAGACTCCTATATTATTTCCAGACGCTTCCAATAGACATTCCACTAGCAGAACTTAAAAATATCCAGAATAGAATTTTTCAATTCATCTGGAAAAACAAAAGACCAAGGGTTGCTAGAGGAGCTTTGCTAGCTCCAAAAGACTGCGGGGGTCTGGGAGTCCCAGATATCACTAAATACTATCTGGCGGCCCAACTAAAACAAGTAATAATGTGGAACAACGACCCAACTACAAGTTGTTGGCTGGGGATTGAGTCTACCTATGCAGTACCCTCTTCTCTGCCGGCAACCCTTTGGACCGGGGGAGGAAGGGAGAGCCTAGCAGATAAATTAAAACTTGGAGCAATGAGGTGTACATGGAGGATATGGTCAAGAAATAAGGAGAAATATCACTTGGCATCGTCCCCTACTCTAATGACCCCCATATTTAGCAATCCCGAGTTTATCCCAGGCTGCCTCCCAAAGGGACTTAGTAAATATAAAGAGCTGAGGTTGGTAATGGCTGATGACTATGTATCCAAAAATAAGATTCTCGCACTCCCAGAGCTGGAGAAAAAGCATAAAATTACAAATTTACCGGTGTTTGGTTATTTACAAATTCGACATTACCTACAAACAGTCTCAAAAGACAGTGTTTTCTGCTATGACAAAATCTGAGAGATTATGCATAAGAGGCTATTATTGCAAAGGTCTGATTTCTGAGGTATATCTGGGCCTGGCGTCAGCCGCGGCACAATCTAAGCACAGCTACATGCTAAAATGGGCAGAAGACTTAAACCTAGACTTAGACAGAGACGACTGGAAGGATATCTGGGAAGCGGCCTCTAAAACGTCAATCTGCACAACCACAAAAGAAAACATATTCACAATTATCTTCCATTGGTACCTAACCCCAAATAGGCTGAGCCAGATTTTCCCCGGGTCCTCAGATTTGTGTTGGAGAGGATGTGGGCAAAAAGGAGACATGGCTCATATCTGGTGGAATTGCCCAAAGATTCAGGGGTTCTGGATCATGATACAAACAATGATACGAGAGCTCCTGGGGCTAGAGATAGAGGTGGACCCGCTGGTCCTGGTGCTGACTAAACCAATAGAGGACCTACAACCCAAAGAGAACAAAGTAATAAGCCACGTCCTCACTGCAGCTCGATGCTCGGTAGCCGCGGCATGGAAAAAAATAAACCCCCCCTCCAAGCGGACAGTCCTGAGACGGGTCGGGGGAAATAAGACTAATGGAACTCCTCTCGGCACAGCTGGGTCAAAAGGTTGATAAGTTCCATAAGGTCTGGTCAGTATGGCCAGACAACTAACAATAAAACATAGGGTCCATACAAGACTGGAGTTAATAGGCCACGCCCCCTACCCCCCTCCTCTCATTTCCCCTCCCCCCCCTACCCCCTCCTCTCATTTCCCCTCCCCCCCCTACCCCCTCACTCTTCTTTCTTGCTTCTTTCTCCACTATCCTTGTTTTTCTCCGCGAGAGATGCCCGGAAGTGGCGGAGGCTTCCTAAATAGGCTGTTAACATTTAAAAAAAAAATATATATATATATATACAACTGTTTTGTAGAATTCAACGGATGTAAGTTAATTTATAAGATAAAGAAGACAACAAGAGTATTATTTATGTTGTAATATAATGTTTAATATTTTTTCTTTTTATACACTGTGAAGTTGTAACAGATGTAAGTTGAAACCAGTTATTTGATGTCATTCTCTCAAAAAACAATAAAAAAATTGAAACAAAAAAAAGAAGGGGGTGTGGGGCCTAGCAGGGTTTCTTGCTGGCGTTAGGAGGGGGTGTTGGGCCTAGCAGGGTTTCTTGCTGGCGTTAGGAGGGGATGTTGGGCCTAGCAGGGTTTCTTGCTGGCGTTAGGAGGGGGTGTGGGGCCTAGCAGGGTTTCTTGCTGGCGTTAGGAGGGGGTGTTGGGACTAGCAGGGTTTCTTGCTGGCGTTAGGAGGGGGTGTTGGGCCTAGCAGGGTTTCTTGCTGGCGTTAGGAGGGGATGTTGGGCCTAGCAGGGTTTCTTGCTGGCGTTAGGAGGGGGTGTGGGGCCTAGCAGGGTTTCTTGCTGGCGTTAGGAGGGGGTGTTGGGCCTAGCAGGGTTTCTTGCTGGCGTTAGGAGGGGGTGTGGGGCCTAGCAGGGTTTCTTGCTGGCGTTAGGAGGGGGTGTTGGGCCTAGCAGGGTTTCCTGCTGGCGTTAGGAGGGGTGTTGGGCCTAGCAGGGTTTCTTGCTGGCGTTAGGAGGGGGTGTTGGGACTAGCAGGGTTTCTTGCTGGCGTTAGGAGGGGGTGTTGGGGACTAGCAGGGTTTCTTGCTGGCGTTAGGAGGGGGTGTTGGGCCTAGCAGGGTTTCTTGCTGATGTTAGGAGGGGGTGTTGGGCCTAGCAGGGTTTCTTGCTGATATTAGGAGGGGGTGTTGGGCCTAGCAGGGTTTCTTGCTGATGTTAGGAGGGGTGTTGGGCCTAGCAGGGTTTCCTGCTGGCGTTAGGAGGGGGTGTTGGGCCTAGCAGGGTTTCTTGCTGGCGTTAGGAGGGGGTGTTGGGGACTAGCAGGGTTTCTTGCTGATGTTAGGAGGGGGTGTTGGGCCTAGCAGGGTTTCTTGCTGGCGTTAGGAGGGGGTGTTGGGCCTAGCAGGGTTTCTTGCTGATGTTAGGAGGGGTGTTGGGGACTAGCAGGGTTTCTTGCTGGCGTTAGGAGGGGGTGTTGGGCCTAGCAGGGTTTCTTGCTGGCGTTAGGAGGGGGTGTTGGGCCTAGCAGGGTTTCTTGCTGATGTTAGGAGGGGTGTTGGGGACTAGCAGGGTTTCTTGCTGATGTTAGGAGGGGGTGTGGGGCCTAGCAGGGTTTCTTGCTGATGTTAGGAGGGGGTGTTGGGCCTAGCAGGGTTTCTTGCTGATGTTAGGAGGGGGTGTTGGGCCTAGCAGGGTTTCTTGCTGGCGTTAGGAGGGGGTGTTGGGACTAGCAGGGTTTCTTGCTGGCGTTAGGAGGGGGTGTTGGGCCTAGCAGGGTTTCTTGCTGGCGTTAGGAGGGGGTGTTGGGGACTAGCAGGGTTTCTTGCTGATGTTAGGAGGGGGTGTTGGGACTAGCAGGGTTTCTTGCTGATGTTAGGAGGGGGTGTTGGGACTAGCAGGGTTTCTTGCTGATGTTAGGAGGGGGTGTTGGGGACTAGCAGGGTTTCTTGCTGGCGTTAGGAGGGGGTGTTGGGCCTAGCAGGGTTTCTTGCTGATGTTAGGAGGGGGTGTTGGGCCTAGCAGGGTTTCTTGCTGGCGTTAGGAGGGGGTGTTGGGCCTAGCAGGGTTTCTTGCTGATGTTAGGAGGGGGTGTTGGGCCTAGCAGGGTTTCTTGCTGGCGTTAGGAGGGGGTGTTGGGCCTAGCAGGGTTTCTTGCTGGAGTTAGGAGGGGGTGTTGGGGACTAGCAGGGTTTCCTGCTGGCGTTAGGAGGGGGTGTTGGGCCTAGCAGGGTTTCTTGCTGGCGTTAGGAGGGGGTGTTGGGACTAGCAGGGTTTCTTGCTGGCGTTAGGAGGGGTGTTGGGCCTAGCAGGGTTTCTTGCTGGCGTTAGGAGGGGGTGTTGGGCCTAAGCAGGGTTTCTTGCTGGAGTTAGGAGGGGGTGTTGGGGACTAGCAGGGTTTCTTGCTGGAGTTAGGAGGGGGTGTTGGGGCCTAGCAGGGTTTCTTGCTGGCGTTAGGAGGGGGTGTTGGGCCTAGCAGGGTTTCTTGCTGGCGTTAGGAGGGGGTGTTGGGGACTAGCAGGGTTTCTTGCTGGAGTTAGGAGGGGGTGTTGGGCCTAGCAGGGTTTCTTGCTGGCGTTAGGAGGGGGTGTGGGGCCTAGCAGGGTATCTTGCTGGCGTTAGGAGGGGGTGTGGGGCCTAGCAGGGTTTCTTGCTGGCGTTAGGAGGGGGTGTGGGGCCTAGCAGGGTATCTTGCTGGCGTTAGGAGGGGGTGTTGGGGCCTAGCAGGGTTTCTTGCTGGCGTTAGGAGGGGGTGTTGGGGCCTAGCAGGGTTTCTTGCTGGCGTTAGGAGGGGGTGTTGGGACTAGCAGGGTTTCTTGCTGGCGTTAGGAGGGGGTGTTGGGCCTAGCAGGGTTTCTTGCTGATGTTAGGAGGGGGTGTTGGGCCTAGCAGGGTTTCTTGCTGATGTTAGGAGGGGGTGTTGGGCCTAGCAGGGTTTCTTGCTGGCGTTAGGAGGGGGTGTTGGGGCCTAGCAGGGTTTCTTGCTGGCGTTAGGAGGGGGTGTTGGGCCTAGCAGGGTTTCTTGCTGATGTTAGGAGGGGTGTTGGGCCTAGCAGGGTTTCTTGCTGGCGTTAGGAGGGGTGTTGGGCCTAGCAGGGTTTCTTGCTGATGTTAGGAGGGGGTGTTGGGCCTAGCAGGGTTTCTTGCTGGCGTTAGGAGGGGGTGTTGGGACTAGCAGGGTTTCTTGCTGGCGTTAGGAGGGGGTGTTGGGCCTAGCAGGGTTTCTTGCTGGCGTTAGGAGGGGGTGTTGGGCCTAGCAGGGTTTCTTGCTGGCGTTAGGAGGGGGTGTTGGGGACTAGCAGGGTTTCTTGCTGATGTTAGGAGGGGGTGTTGGGCCTAGCAGGGTATCTTGCTGGCGTTAGGAGGGGGTGTTGGGCCTAGCAGGGTTTCTTGCTGGAGTTAGGAGGGGGTGTTGGGGACTAGCAGGGTTTCTTGCTGGCGTTAGGAGGGGTGTTGGGGCCTAGCAGGGTTTCTTGCTGGCGTTAGGAGGGGGTGTTGGGCCTAGCAGGGTTTCTTGCTGGCGTTAGGAGGGGGTGTTGGGGACTAGCAGGGTTTCTTGCTGATGTTAGGAGGGGGTGTTGGGGCCTAGCAGGGTTTCTTGCTGGCGTTAGGAGGGGGTGTTGGGCCTAGCAGGGTTTCTTGCTGGCGTTAGGAGGGGGTGTTGGGCCTAGCAGGGTTTCTTGCTGATGTTAGGAGGGGGTGTTGGGCCTAGCAGGGTTTCTTGCTGGCGTTAGGAGGGGGTGTTGGGACTAGCAGGGTTTCTTGCTGATGTTAGGAGGGGGTGTTGGGACTAGCAGGGTTTCTTGCTGGCGTTAGGAGGGGGTGTTGGGGACTAGCAGGGTTTCTTGCTGGCGTTAGGAGGGGGTGTTGGGCCTAGCAGGGTTTCTTGCTGATGTTAGGAGGGGGTGTTGGGGACTAGCAGGGTTTCTTGCTGGCGTTAGGAGGAGGTGTTGGGCCTAGCAGGGTTTCTTGCTGATGTTAGGAGGGGGTGTTGGGCCTAGCAGGGTTTCTTGCTGATGTTAGGAGGGGGTGTTGGGACTAGCAGGGTTTCTTGCTGGCGTTAGGAGGGGGTGTTGGGCCTAGCAGGGTTTCTTGCTGATGTTAGGAGGGGGTGTTGGGCCTAGCAGGGTTTCTTGCTGGCGTTAGGAGGGGGTGTTGGGCCTAGCAGGGTTTCTTGCTGATGTTAGGAGGGGGTGTGGGGACTAGCAGGGTTTCTTGCTGGCGTTAGGAGGGGGTGTTGGGACTAGCAGGGTTTCTTGCTGATGTTAGGAGGGGGTGTGGGGACTAGCAGGGTTTCTTGCTGGCGTTAGGAGGGGGTGTTGGGCCTAGCAGGGTTTCTTGCTGATGTTAGGAGGGTGTTGGGCCTAGCAGGGTTTCTTGCTGGCGTTAGGAGGGGGTGTTGGGACTAGCAGGGTTTCTTGCTGGCGTTAGGAGGGGGTGTTGGGGCTAGCAGGGTTTCTTGCTGGCGTTAGGAGGGGGTGTTGGGCCTAGCAGGGTTTCTTGCTGGCGTTAGGAGGGGGTGTTGGGGCCTAGCAGGGTTTCTTGCTGGCGTTAGGAGGGTGTGTTGGGACTAGCAGGGTTTCTTGCTGATGTTAGGAGGGGGTGTTGGGCCTAGCAGGGTTTCTTGCTGGCGTTAGGAGGGGGTGTTGGGCCTAGCAGGGTTTCTTGCTGGCGTTAGGAGGGGGTGTTGGGGACTAGCAGGGTTTCTTGCTGGCGTTAGGAGGGGATGTTGGGCCTAGCAGGGTTTCTTGCTGGCGTTAGGAGGGGGTGTTGGGGCCTAGCAGGGTATCTTGCTGATGTTAGGAGGGGGTGTTGGGCCTAGCAGGGTTTCTTGCTGGAGTTAGGAGGGGGTGTTGGGGCCTAGCAGGGTTTCTTGCTGGCGTTAGGAGGGGGTGTTGGGGACTAGCAGGGTTTCTTGCTGATGTTAGGAGGGGGTGTTGGGCCTAGCAGGGTTTCTTGCTGGCGTTAGGAGGGGGTGTTGGGCCTAGCAGGGTTTCTTGCTGGCGTTAGGAGGGGGTGTTGGGCCTAGCAGGGTTTCTTGCTGATGTTAGGAGGGGGTGTTGGGACTATCAGGGTTTCTTGCTGGCGTTAGGAGGGGGTGTTGGGCCTAGCAGGGTTTCTTGCTGGCGTTAGGAGGGGGTGTTGGGCCTAGCAGGGTTTCTTGCTGGCGTTAGGAGGGTGTTGGGCCTAGCAGGGTTTCTTGCTGATGTTAGGAGGGGGTGTTGGGGCCTAGCAGGGTATCTTGCTGGCGTTAGGAGGGGGTGTTGGGGACTAGCAGGGTTTCTTGCTGGCGTTAGGAGGGGGTGTTGGGCCTAGCAGGGTTTCTTGCTGGCGTTAGGAGGGGGTGTTGGGGACTAGCAGGGTTTCTTGCTGGCGTTAGGAGGGGGTGTTGGGCCTAGCAGGGTATCTTGCTGGCGTTAGGAGGGGGTGTTGGGGACTAGCAGGGTTTCTTGCTGGCGTTAGGAGGGGGTGTTGGGGCCTAGCAGGGTTTCTTGCTGGCGTTAGGAGGGGGTGTGGGGCCTAGCAGGGTTTCTTGCTGGCGTTAGGAGGGGGTGTTGGGCCTAGCAGGGTTTCTTGCTGATGTTAGGAGGAGGTGTTGGGGCCTAGCAGGGTTTCTTGCTGGCGTTAGGAGGGGGTGTTGGGACTAGCAGGGTTTCTTGCTGGCGTTAGGAGGGGGTGTGGGGCCCAGCAGGGTTTCTTGCTGATGTTAGGAGGGAGTGTTGGGCCTAGCAGGGTTTCTTGCTGGCGTTAGGAGGGGATGTTGGGCCTAGCAGGGTATCTTGCTGGCGTTAGGAGGGGGTGTTGGGGACTAGCAGGGTTTCTTGCTGGCGTTAGGAGGGGGTGTTGGGCCTAGCAGGGTTTCTTGCTGGCGTTAGGAGGGGGTGTGGGGCCTAGCAGGGTTTCTTGCTGGCGTTAGGAGGGGGTGTTGGGGACTAGCAGGGTTTCTTGCTGGCGTTAGGAGGGGGTGTGGGGCCTAGCAGGGTTTCTTGCTGGCGTTAGGAGGGGGTGTTGGGCCTAGCAGGGTTTCTTGCTGATGTTAGGAGGAGGTGTTGGGGCCTAGCAGGGTTTCTTGCTGGCGTTAGGAGGGGGTGTTGGGACTAGCAGGGTTTCTTGCTGGCGTTAGGAGGGGGTGTTGGGGCCTAGCAGGGTTTCTTGCTGGCGTTAGGAGGGGGTGTTGGGCCTAGCAGGGTTTCTTGCTGGCGTTAGGAGGGGGTGTTGGGCCTAGCAGGGTTTCTTGCTGGCGTTAGGAGGGGGTGTGGGGACTAGCAGGGTTTCTTGCTGATGTTAGGAGGGGGTGTGGGGCCTAGCAGGGTTTCTTGCTGATGTTAGGAGGGGGTGTGGGGCCTAGCAGGGTTTCTTGCTGGAGTTAGGAGGGGGTGTTGGGGCCTAGCAGGGTTTCTTGCTGGCGTTAGGAGGGGGTGTTGGGGACTAGCAGGGTTTCTTGCTGATGTTAGGAGGGGGTGTTGGGCCTAGCAGGGTTTCTTGCTGGCGTTAGGAGGGGGTGTTGGGCCTAGCAGGGTTTCTTGCTGATGTTAGGAGGGGGTGTTGGGCCTAGCAGGGTTTCTTGCTGGCGTTAGGAGGGGGTGTTGGGACTAGCAGGGTTTCTTGCTGATGTTAGGAGGGGGTGTTGGGACTAGCAGGGTTTCTTGCTGGCGTTAGGAGGGGGTGTTGGGACTAGCAGGGTTTCTTGCTGGCGTTAGGAGGGGGTGTTGGGACTAGCAGGGTTTCTTGCTGGCGTTAGGAGGGGGTGTTGGGCCTAGCAGGGTTTCTTGCTGATATTAGGAGGGGGTGTTGGGGCCTAGCAGGGTTTCTTGCTGGCGTTAGGAGGGGGTGTTGGGCCTAGCAGGGTTTCTTGCTGGCGTTAGGAGGGGGTGTTGGGGCCTAGCAGGGTTTCTTGCTGGCGTTAGGAGGGGGTGTTGGGGACTAGCAGGGTTTCTTGCTGATGTTAGGAGGGGGTGTTGGGGACTAGCAGGGTTTCTTGCTGATGTTAGGAGGGGGTGTTGGGGACTAGCAGGGTTTCTTGCTGATATTAGGAGGGGGTGTTGGGGCCTAGCAGGGTTTCTTGCTGGCGTTAGGAGGGGGTGTTGGGCCTAGCAGGGTTTCTTGCTGGCGTTAGGAGGGGGTGTTGGGGCCTAGCAGGGTTTCTTGCTGATGTTAGGAGGGGGTGTTGGGGACTAGCAGGGTTTCTTGCTGATGTTAGGAGGGGTGTGGGGCCTAGCAGGGTTTCTTGCTGGCGTTAGGAGGGGGTGTGGGGCCTAGCAGGGTTTCTTGCTGATGTTAGGAGGGGGTGTGGGGCCTAGCAGGGTTTCTTGCTGGCGTTAGGAGAGGGTGTTGGGCCTAGCAGGGTTTCTTGCTGATGTTAGGAGGGGGTGTTGGGGCCTAGCAGGGTTTCTTG
This sequence comes from Ascaphus truei, assembly GCF_040206685.1. Lineage (NCBI taxonomy): Eukaryota > Metazoa > Chordata > Amphibia > Anura > Ascaphidae > Ascaphus > Ascaphus truei. Next base: position 122,139 of record NW_027457087.1, on the reverse strand, counting down.
CTGATATTAGGAGGGGGTGTTGGGGACTAGCAGGGTTTCTTGCTGATGTTAGGAGGGGGTGTTGGGCCTAGCAGGGTTTCTTGCTGATGTTAGGAGGGGGTGTTGGGACTAGCAGGGTTTCTTGCTGATGTTAGGAGGGGGTGTTGGGCCTAGCAGGGTTTCTTGCTGATATTAGGAGGGGGTGTTGGGGCCTAGCAGGGTTTCTTGCTGGCGTTAGGAGGGGGTGTTGGGCCTAGCAGGGTTTCTTGCTGGCGTTAGGAGGGGGTGTTGGGGCCTAGCAGGGTTTCTTGCTGATGTTAGGAGGGGGTGTTGGGGACTAGCAGGGTTTCTTGCTGATGTTAGGAGGGGTGTGGGGCCTAGCAGGGTTTCTTGCTGGCGTTAGGAGGGGGTGTTGGGACTAGCAGGGTTTCTTGCTGGCGTTAGGAGGGGGTGTTGGGCCTAGCAGGGTTTCTTGCTGATGTTAGGAGGGGGTGTGGGGCCTAGCAGGGTTTCTTGCTGGCGTTAGGAGAGGGTGTTGGGCCTAGCAGGGTTTCTTGCTGATGTTAGGAGGGGGTGTTGGGGCCTAGCAGGGTTTCTTGCTGATATTAGGAGGGGGTGTTGGGGACTAGCAGGGTTTCTTGCTGATGTTAGGAGGGGGTGTTGGGCCTAGCAGGGTTTCTTGCTGATGTTAGGAGGGGGTGTTGGGACTAGCAGGGTTTCTTGCTGATGTTAGGAGGGGGTGTTGGGCCTAGCAGGGTTTCTTGCTGGCGTTAGGAGGGGGTGTTGGGACTAGCAGGGTTTCTTGCTGATGTTAGGAGGGGGTGTTGGGACTAGCAGGGTTTCTTGCTGATGTTAGGAGGGGGTGTTGGGGCCTAGCAGGGTTTCTTGCTGATATTAGGAGGGGGTGTTGGGGACTAGCAGGGTTTCTTGCTGATGTTAGGAGGGGGTGTTGGGCCTAGCAGGGTTTCTTGCTGATGTTAGGAGGGGGTGTTGGGACTAGCAGGGTTTCTTGCTGATGTTAGGAGGGGGTGTTGGGCCTAGCAGGGTTTCTTGCTGGCATTAGGAGGGGGTGTTGGGGACTAGCAGGGTTTCTTGCTGATGTTAGGAGGGGGTGTTGGGGACTAGCAGGGTTTCTTGCTGATGTTAGGAGGGGGTGTTGGGCCTAGCAGGGTTTCTTGCTGATGTTAGGAGGGGGTGTGGGGCCTAGCAGGGTTTCTTGCTGATGTTAGGAGGGGTGTTGGGCCTAGCAGGGTTTCTTGCTGATGTTAGGAGGGGGTGTGGGGCCTAGCAGGGTTTCTTGCTGGCGTTAGGAGGGGGTGTGGGGCCTAGCAGGGTTTCTTGCTGACGTTAGGAGGGGGTGTGGGGCCTAGCAGGGTTTCTTGCTGATGTTAGGAGGGGGTGTTGGGGCCTAGCAGGGTTTCTTGCTGGCGTTAGGAGGGGGTGTTGGGCCTAGCAGGGTTTCTTGCTGGCGTTAGGAGGGGGTGTGGGGCCTAGCAGGGTTTCTTGCTGGCGTTAGGAGGGGGTGTGGGGCCTAGCAGGGTTTCTTGCTGATGTTAGGAGGGGGTGTTGGGCCTAGCAGGGTTTCTTGCTGATGTTAGGAGGGGGTGTGGGGCCTAGCAGGGTTTCTTGCTGATGTTAGGAGGGGGTGTTGGGACTAGCAGGGTTTCTTGCTGATGTTAGGAGGGGGTGTTGGGGACTAGCAGGGTTTCTTGCTGGCGTTAGGAGGGGGTGTTGGGCCTAGCAGGGTTTCTTGCTGATGTTAGGAGGGGGTGTTGGGCCTAGCAGGGTTTCTTGCTGGTGTTAGGAGGGGGTGTGGGGCCTAGCAGGGTTTCTTGCTGGTGTTAGGAGGGGGTGTGGGGCCTAGCAGGGTTTCTTGCTGATGTTAGGAGGGGGTGTGGGGCCTAGCAGGGTTTCTTGCTGGCGTTAGGAGGGGGTGTTGGGCCTAGCAGGGTTTCTTGCTGATGTTAGGAGGGGGTGTTGGGGCCTAGCAGGGTTTCTTGCTGATGTTAGGAGGGGGTGTTGGGGCCTAGCAGGGTTTCTTGCTGATGTTAGGAGGGGGTGTTGGGGACTAGCAGGGTTTCTTGCTGATGTTAGGAGGGGGTGTTGGGGCCTAGCAGGGTTTCTTGCTGATGTTAGGAGGGGGTGTTGGGCCTAGCAGGGTTTCTTGCTGATGTTAGGAGGGGGTGTTGGGCCTAGCAGGGTTTCTTGCTGATGTTAGGAGGGGGTGTTGGGCCTAGCAGGGTTTCTTGCTGGCGTTAGGAGGGGGTGTTGGGGCCTAGCAGGGTTTCTTGCTGATGTTAGGAGGGGGTGTTGGGCCTAGCAGGGTTTCTTGCTGGCGTTAGGAGGGGGTGTGGGGCCTAGCAGGGTTTCTTGCTGGTGTTAGGAGGGGGTGTTGGGCCTAGCAGGGTTTCTTGCTGATGTTAGGAGGGGGTGTTGGGACTAGCAGGGTTTCTTGCTGGCGTTAGGAGGGGGTGTTGGGCCTAGCAGGGTTTCTTGCTGGCGTTAGGAGGGGGTGTTGGGCCTAGCAGGGTTTCTTGCTGGTGTTAGGAGGGGTGTTGGGCCTAGCAGGGTTTCTTGCTGGCGTTAGGAGGGGGTGTTGGGGACTAGCAGGGTTTCTTGCTGGCGTTAGGAGGGGGTGTTGGGGACTAGCAGGGTTTCTTGCTGATGTTAGGAGGGGTGTTGGGCCTAGCAGGGTTTCTTGCTGATGTTAGGAGGGGTGTTGGGCCTAGCAGGGTTTCTTGCTGATGTTAGGAGGGGTGTTGGGACTAGCAGGGTTTCTTGCTGGCGTTAGGAGGGGGTGTTGGGACTAGCAGGGTTTCTTGCTGATGTTAGGAGGGGTGTTGGGCCTAGCAGGGTTTCTTGCTGATGTTAGGAGGGGTGTTGGGCCTAGCAGGGTTTCTTGCTGATGTTAGGAGGGGTGTTGGGCCTAGCAGGGTTTCTTGCTGATGTTAGGAGGGGTGTTGGGCCTAGCAGGGTTTCTTGCTGATGTTAGGAGGGGTGTTGGGCCTAGCAGGGTTTCTTGCTGGCGTTAGGAGGGGGTGTTGGGCCTAGCAGGGTTTCTTGCTGGCGTTAGGAGGGGGTGTGGGGCCTAGCAGGGTTTCTTGCTGATGTTAGGAGGGGTGTTGGGCCTAGCAGGGTTTCTTGCTGATGTTAGGAGGGGGTGTTGGGGCCTAGCAGGGTTTCTTGCTGATGTTAGGAGGGGGTGTTGGGCCTAGCAGGGTTTCTTGCTGGCGTTAGGAGGGGTGTTGGGCCTAGCAGGGTTTCTTGCTGATGTTAGGAGGGGTGTGGGGCCTAGCAGGGTTTCTTGCTGATGTTAGGAGGGGGTGTTGGGCCTAGCAGGGTTTCTTGCTGATGTTAGGAGGGGGTGTTGGGGCCTAGCAGGGTTTCTTGCTGGCGTTAGGAGGGGGTGTGGGGCCTAGCAGGGTTTCTTGCTGACGTTAGGAGGGGGTGTGGGGCCTAGCAGGGTTTCTTGCTGATGTTAGGAGGGGGTGTTGGGCCTAGCAGGGTTTCTTGCTGATGTTAGGAGGGGGTGTTGGGGCCTAGCAGGGTTTCTTGCTGGCGTTAGGAGGGGGTGTTGGGGCCTAGCAGGGTTTCTTGCTGGCGTTAGGAGGGGGTGTTGGGCCTAGCAGGGTTTCTTGCTGATGTTAGGAGGGGTGTGGGGCCTAGCAGGGTTTCTTGCTGGCGTTAGGAGGGGGTGTGGGGCCTAGCAGGGTTTCTTGCTGATGTTAGGAGGGGGTGTTGGGCCTAGCAGGGTTTCTTGCTGATGTTAGGAGGGGGTGTTGGGCCTAGCAGGGTTTCTTGCTGGCGTTAGGAGGGGGTGTTGGGCCTAGCAGGGTTTCTTGCTGATGTTAGGAGGGGTGTGGGGCCTAGCAGGGTTTCTTGCTGGCGTTAGGAGGGGGTGTGGGGCCTAGCAGGGTTTCTTGCTGATGTTAGGAGGGGGTGTTGGGCCTAGCAGGGTTTCTTGCTGATGTTAGGAGGGGGTGTTGGGCCTAGCAGGGTTTCTTGCTGGTGTTAGGAGGGGGTGTTGGGGACTAGCAGGGTTTCTTGCTGATGTTAGGAGGGGGTGTTGGGGCCTAGCAGGGTTTCTTGCTGGCGTTAGGAGGGGGTGTGGGGCCTAGCAGGGTTTCTTGCTGGCGTTAGGAGGGGGTGTGGGGCCTAGCAGGGTTTCTTGCTGATGTTGCCCAGGATTTGGTGTTGAGCGGCTTTGTACGCTATCACAAAGCTCTCCGGTACAATCTTCCCGCGGCCCTCGGGGTCCACATCCCCCATAAAGAGATAACTGGCGCCTGGGGATCAAACATACTCAGCATCAATATACAGCGCAGCGTGTTTATTATCAGTGTATAGATACTCTGCATCATTATACAGTGCAGCGTGATTATTATCAGTGTATACAGTAGATACTCTGCATCATTATACAACGCAGCGTGTTTATTATCAGTGTATAGATACTCTGCATCATTATACAGGGCGGCGTGATCACTATCAGTGTATAGATACTCTGCATCATTATACAGGGCGGCGTGATCACTATCAGTGTATAGATACTCTGCATCATTATACAGCACAGCGTGATTATTATCAGTGTATAGATACTCTGTATCATTATACAGTGCGGCGTGATCATTATTAGTGTATAGATACTCTGTATCATTATACAGCGCGGCGTGATCACTATCAGTGTATAGATACTCTGCATCATTATACAGCGCGGCGTGATCATTATCAGTGTATAGATACTCTGCATCATTATACAGCGCGGCGTGATCATTATTAGTGTATAGATACTCTTTATCATTATACAGCGCGGCGTGATCATTATCAGTGTATAGATACTCTGCATCATTATATAGCGCAGCGTGATCATTATCAGTGTATAGATACTCTGCATCATTATACAGAGCGGCGTGATCATTATCAGTGTATAGATACTCTGCATCATTATATAGCGCAGCGTGATCATTATCTGTGTATAGATACTCTGCATCATTATACAGAGCGGCGTGATCATTATCAGTGTATAGATACTCTGCATCATTATACAGAGCGGCGTGATCATTATCAGTGTATAGATACTCTGCATCATTATATAGCGCAGCGTGATCATTATCTGTGTATAGATACTCTGCATCATTATACAGAGCGGCGTGATCACTATCAGTGTATAGATACTCTGCATCATTATACAGCGCAGCGTGATCACTATCAGTGTATAGATACTCTGCATCATTATACAGCGCGGCGTGATCATTATTAGTGTATAGATACTCAGCATCATTATACAGCACAGCGTGATCATTATTAGTGTATAGATACTCTGCATCATTATACAGCGCGGCGTGATCATTATCAGTGTATAGATACTCAGCGTCACTCTACGTTACCTCTCTTCAGGACAGGGCACCGTGGGCACCAGTTGACCACTGTGATGGTCATACTCTTCCCTGCTTGCTGGACGCTCAGCTCCCCGATCTTGTATGTGTTGATGACGCTGACGCTGGCGTGCAGCTCGTTCCCGTCCTCGGCCTTCACCAGAGACTTCACTGTCCCTGTCACCACTAGAGGAGCGAGAGAGGGTCAGATAACGGGGCGTGGTGGGGGGAGGAGCGAGGGAGGGTCAGATAACGGGGCGTGGTGGGGGAGGAGCGAGGGAGGGTCAGATAACGGGGCGTGGTGGGGGAGGAGCGAGGGAGGGTCAGATAACGGGGCGTGGCGGGGGGGGAGCGAGGGAGGGTCAGATAACGGGGCGTGGGGGGGGAGGAGCGAGGGAGGGTCAGATAACGGGGCGGGGGGGAGGAGCGAGGGAGGGTCAGATAACGGGGCGTGGTGGGGGGGGGAGCGAGAGAGGGTCAGATAACGGGGCGTGGCGGGGGGAGGAGCGAGGGAGGGTCAGATAATGGGGCGTGGGGGGGAGGAGCGAGGGAGGGTCAGATAATGGGGCGTGGGGGGGAGGAGCGAGGGAGGGTCAGATAACGGGGCGGGGGGGAGGAGCGAGGGAGGGTCAGATAACGGGGCGTGGGGGGGAGGAGAGGAGCGAGGGAGGGTCAGATAACGGGGCGTGGGGGGGAGGAGAGGAGCGGGGGAGGGTCAGATAACTTGGCGTGGTGGGGGAGGAGAGGAGCGAGGGAGGGTCAGATAACGGGGCGTGGGGGGGGAGGAGAGGAGCGAGGGAGGGTCAGATAACGGGGCGTGGGGGGGGAGGAGCGAGGGAGGGTCAGATAACGGGGCGTGGGGGGGAGGAGCGAGGGAGGGTCAGATAACGGGGCGTGGTGGGGGAGGAGCGAGGGAGGGTCAGATAACGGGGCGTGGCGGGGGGGGAGCGAGGGAGGGTCAGATAACGGGGCGTGGGGGGGAGGAGAGGAGCGAGGGAGGGTCAGATAACGGGGCGTGGGGGGGGAGGAGCGAGGGAGGGTCAGATAACGGGGCGTGGGGGGGGGAGGAGCAAGGGAGGGTCAGATAACGGGGCGTGGCGGGGGAGGAGCGAGGGAGGGTCAGATAACGGGGCGTGGTGGGGGAGGAGCGAGGGAGGGTCAGATAACGGGGCGTGGCGGGGGGGGAGCGAGGGAGGGTCAGATAACGGGGCGTGGGGGTGGAGGAGAGGAGCGAGGGAGGGTCAGATAACGGGGCGTGACGGGGAGGAGCGAGGGAGGGTCAGATAACGGGGCATGGCCGGGGAGGAGAGGAGCGAGGGAGGGTCAGATAACGGGGCGTGGCGGGGGGGGGGGAGGAGCGAGGGAGGGTCAGATAACGGGGCGTGGCGGGGGAGGAGAGGAGCGGGGGAGGGTCAGATAACTTGGCGTGGTGGGGGAGGAGAGGAGCGGGGGAGGGTCAGATAACTTGGCGTGGTGGGGGAGGAGAGGAGCGAGGGAGGGTCAGATAATGGGGCGTGGGGGGGAGGAGAGGAGCGAGGGAGGGTCAGATAACGGGGCGTGGCGGGGGAGGAGAGGAGCGGGGGAGGGTCAGATAACTTGGCGTGGTGGGGGAGGAGAGGAGCGAGGGAGGGTCAGATAACGGGGCGTGGCGGGGGAGGAGCGAGGGAGGGTCAGATAACGGAGCGTGGCGGGGGGGGGAGGAGCGAGGGAGGGTCAGATAACGGGACATGGGGGGAGGAGCGAGTTAGGGTCAGATAACGGGGCGTGGCGGGGGAGGAGCGAGGGAGGGTCAGATAACGGGACATGGGGGGAGGAGCGAGTTAGGGTCAGATAACGGGGCGTGGCGGGGGAGGAGAGGAGCGAGGGGTCAGATAACGGGGCGTGGCGGGGGGAGGAGAGGAGCGGGGGGTAAATAACGCATTGCGCTCCTTACCGAACTGATTGGCGCAGAAGTGACTCTGGAGGGTCCCCGTTTTCCGGCACTTTTCGGGGCATTTAATGGGAGAAACGGATCCTAATAATAAAACAGCAAAGATTTAACGGGTCAAATTAAAAACACGATAAATATATAATAGGATCCCCCTCGATTCCCCCTTAGTTGCCCCTATAAACAATAATGTGATTAGCCTCTTACACATTTAAATAACCCCATAAACTTCAATAGGACCCCGACTTACACCCAATTTACCCCAGAAGACATTCAGGGCATTAACCGGTCAAAATGTAGGATCGTCCCCTAACCTAACACACATCATTTACCCCAAACATTAATAGGATGACCCTCTTACATACATACTGTAGGTTACCCCATAAACCTTTAATAGGATCACCCCCTTTACACAAACCATTTACATCTGCGTCGCCCCAAAAGTGGACGCCTGGTGGGGTTCCCCAGGAGCTGCTCCCCTCTGCACAGAACCAGCATGCTAAGGGTTAATATCTGCGCGGCGCGTTCCCTCCGCCCGCGCCCACTGGAATGTTAATGACCCAGGAGGACAAAGGACTTTGAAAGCACAGCTGCATTCAATCTGAGCCCCTTCCGTCTACATCTGCGTCTCCTCAAAGGCGGACAGCTGAAGGGCAGCCAAAGGGCGCGAGCCGTGCGCTGATGTTTGGTGCAGTTAAAAGCTTCTCTACTTCAATCTGAAACTCACCCGCCCTTTATCCCCTGTCCCATGGGGCCATAGTGCTTTCGCCCGCGCCGAGGCGCGCGGAGGCTGTGACCCGCGTGAAGCGGGTGCTTTCCCTGGCCATGGTGGGGGGGGGGGGGCGTGCCTAGGGGTGTCACTGAGCTGGTTCGCCCTGATTGGGCGAACCGCTCACGTGACCGGCCTGTCGCGTCAAGAAATCAGTTTCAACTGATTTCTTGCGCAACGCGCGCCCCCTCCCGCCGCATGTACGCGATCACTACCTTATGGCAGTCTGACCGCTCAGCGTGCGGACGCCTCTGCACGGTCTGCGGTACCTAACTGTCCATGAAATGTCTGTGACTGTGTAACCGTGTTCACTTAATGTAACCGTGTATTGTTATAACTCTGTGCCCAGGACATGCGTGAGAACGAGAGGTAACTCTCACTGTATTACTACCTGTAACACGTTATAACTCTGTGCCCAGGACACGCGTGAGAGCGAGAGGTAACTCTCACTGTATTACTGCCTGTAACACGTTATAACTCTGTGCCCAGGACACGCGTGAGAGCGAGAGGTAACTCTCACTGTATTACTGCCTGTAACACGTTATAACTCTGTGCCCAGGACACGCGTGAGAGCGAGAGGTAACTCTCACTGTATTACTGCCTGTAACACGTTATAACTCTGTGCCCAGGACACGCGTGAGAGCGAGAGGTAACTCTCACTGTATTACTGCCTGTAACACGTTATAACTCTGTGCCCAGGACATGCGTGAGAACGAGAGGTAACTCTCACTGTATTACTTCCTGTAACACGTTATAACTCTGTGCCCAGGACATGCGTGAGAACGAGAGGTAACTCTCACTGTATTACTGCCTGTAACACACGTTATAACTCTGTGCCCAGGACACGTGTGAGAGCGAGAGGTAACTCTCACTGTATTACTGCCTGTAACACGTTATAACTCTGTGCCCAGGACACGCGTGAGAGCGAGAGGTAACTCTCACTGTATTACTGCCTGTAACACGTTATAACTCTGTGCCCAGGACACGCGTGAGAGCGAGAGGTAACTCTCACTGTATTACTGCCTGTAACACGTTATAACTCTGTGCCCAGGACACGCGTGAGAGCGAGAGGTAACTCTCACTGTATTACTGCCTGTAACACGTTATAACTCTGTGCCCAGGACACGCGTGAGAGCGAGAGGTAACTCTCACTGTATTACTGCCTGTAACACGTTATAACTCTGTGCCCAGGACATGCGTGAGAACGAGAGGTAACTCTCACTGTATTACTTCCTGTAACACGTTATAACTCTGTGCCCAGGACATGCGTGACAACGAGAGGTAACTCTCACTGTATTACTGCCTGTAACACACGTTATAACTCTGTGCCCAGGACATGCGTGAGAACGAGAGGTAACTCTCACTGTATTACTGCCTGTAACACATGTTATAACTCTGTGCCCAGGACATGCGTGAGAACGAGAGGTAACTCTCACTGTATTACTGCCTGTAACACATGTTATAACTCTGTGCCCAGGACATGCGTGAGAGCGAGCGGTAACTCTCACTGTATTACTGCCTGTAACACGTTATAACTCTGTGCCCAGGACATGCGTGAGAGCGAGAGGTAACTCTCACTGTATTACTGCCTGTAACACGTTATAACTCTGTGCCCAGGACATGCGTGAGAACGAGAGGTAACTCTCACTGTATTACTGCCTGTAACACATGTTATAACTCTGTGCCCAGGACATGCGTGAGAACGAGAGGTAACTCTCACTGTATTACTGCCTGTAACACGTTATAACTCTGTGCCCAGGACATGCGTGAGAACGAGAGGTAACTCTCACTGTATTACTTCCTGTAACACGTTATAACTCTGTGCCCAGGACATGCGTGAGAACGAGAGGTAACTCTCACTGTATTACTGCCTGTAACACGTTATAACTCTGTGCCCAGGACATGCGTGAGAACGAGAGGTAACTCTCACTGTATTACTTCCTGTAACACGTTATAACTCTGTGCCCAGGACATGCGTGAGAGCGAGAGGTAACTCTCACTGTATTACTGCCTGTAACACATGTTGTAACTCTGTGCCCAGGACATGCATGAGAACGAGAGGTAACTCTCACTGTATTACTGCCTGTAACACACGTTATAACTCTGTGCCCAGGACATGCGTGAGAACGAGAGGTAACTCTCACTGTATTACTGCCTGTAACACACGTTATAACTCTGTGCCCAGGACATGCGTGAGAACGAGAGGTAACTCTCACTGTATTACTGCCTGTAACACGTTATAACTCTGTGCCCAGGACATGCGTGAGAACGAGAGGTAACTCTCACTGTATTACTGCCTGTAACACGTTATAACTCTGTGCCCAGGACATGCGTGAGAACGGGAGGTAACTCTCACTGTATTACTGCCTGTAACACACGTTATAACTCTGTGCCCAGGACATGCGTGGGAGCGAGAGGTACCTCTCTGTGTATCACTTCCTGTAACACGTGTTATAACTCTGTGCCCAGGACACGCGTGGGAGCGAGAGGTACCTCTCCGTGTATCACTTCCTGGGAACACTTGCTATAACTCTGTGCCCAGGACACGCGTGAGAGCGAGAGGTAACTCTCACTGTATTACTGCCTGTAACACACGTTATAACTCTGTGCCCAGGACATGCGTGAGAGCGAGAGGTAACTCTCACTGTATTACTGCCTGTAACACGTTATAACTCTGTGCCCAGGACATGCGTGAGAGCGAGAGGTAACTCTCACTGTATTACTGCCTGTAACACACGTTATAACTCTGTGCCCAGGACATGCGTGAGAACGAGAGGTAACTCTCACTGTATTACTGCCTGTAACACACGTTATAACTCTGTGCCCAGGACATGCGTGAGAACGAGAGGTAACTCTCACTGTATTACTGCCTGTAACACGTTATAACTCTGTGCGCAGGACATACGTGAGAACGAGAGGTAACTCTCACTGTATTACTGCCTGTAACACGTTATAACTCTGTGCCCAGGACATGTGTGAGAACGAGAGGTAACTCTCACTGTATTACTGCCTGTAACACGTTATAACTCTGTGCCCAGCACATGCGTGAGAACGAGAGGTAACTCTCACTGTATTACTTCCTGTAACACATGTTATAGCTCTGTGCCCAGGACATGCGTGAGAACGAGAGGTAACTCTCACTGTATTACTGCCTGTAACACGTTATAACTCTGTGCCCAGGACATGCGTGAGAATGAGAGGTAACTCTCACTGTATTACTGCCTGTAACACATGTTATAACTCTGTGCCCAGGACATGCGTGAGAACGAGAGGTAACTCTCACTGTATTACTGCCTGTAACACGTTATAACTCTGTGCCCAGGACATGCGTGAGAACGAGAGGTAACTCTCACTGTATTACTGTCTGTAACACGTTATAACTCTGTGCACAGGACATGCGTGAGAACGAGAGGTAACTCTCACTGTATTACTGCCTGTAACACACGTTATAACTCTGTGCCCAGGACATGCGTGAGAACGAGAGGTAACTCTCACTGTATTACTGCCTGTAACACGTTATAACTCTGTGCCCAGGACATGCGTGAGAGCGAGAGGTAACTCTCACTGTATTACTGCCTGTAACACATGTTATAACTCTGTGCCCAGGACATGCGTGAGAACGAGAGGTAACTCTCACTGTATTACTGCCTGTAACACACGTTATAACTCTGTGCCCAGGACATGCGTGAGAACGAGAGGTAACTCTCACTGTATTACTTCCTGTAACACATGTTATAACTCTGTGCCCAGGACATGCGTGAGAACGAGAGGTAACTCTCACTGTATTACTTCCTGTAACACGTTATAACTCTGTGCCCAGGACATGCGTGAGAACGAGAGTTAACTCTCACTGTATTACTGCCTGTAACACGTTATAACTCTGTGCCCAGGACATACGTGAGAACGAGAGGTAACTCTCACTGTATTACTGCCTGTAACACGTTATAACTCTGTGCCCAGGACATGCGTGAGAACGAGAGGTAACTCTCACTGTATTACTGCCTGTAACACGTTATAACTCTGTGCCCAGGACATGCGTGAGAACGAGAGGTAACTCTCACTGTATTACTGCCTGTAACACGTTATAACTCTGTGCCCAGGACATGCGTGAGAACGAGAGGTAACTCTCACTGTATTACTGCCTGTAACACGTTATAACTCTGTGCCCAGGACATGCATGAGAGCGAGAGGTAACTCTCACTGTATTACTGCCTGTAACACGTTATAACTCTGTGCCCAGGACATGCGTGAGAACGAGAGGTAACTCTCACTGTATTACTGCCTGTAACACACGTTATAACTCTGTGCCCAGGACATGCGTGAGAACGAGAGGTAACTCTCACTGTATTACTGCCTGTAACACACGTTATAACTCTGTGCCCAGGACATGCGTGAGAGCGAGAGGTAACTCTCACAGTATTACTGCCTGTAACACGTTATAACTCTGTGCCCAGGACATGCGTGAGAACGAGAGGTAACTCTCACTGTATTACTGCCTGTAACATGTTATAACTCTGTGCCCAGGACATGCGTGAGAATGAGAGGTAACTCTCACTGTATTACTGCCTGTAACACATGTTATAACTCTGTGCCCAGGACACGCGTGAGAACGAGAGGTAACTCTCACTGTATTACTGCCTGTAACACGTTATAACTCTGTGCCCAGGACATGCGTGAGAGCGAGAGGTAACTCTCACTGTATTACTGCCTGTAACACGTTATAACTCTGTGCCCAGGACATGCGTGAGAACGAGAGGTAACTCTCACTGTATTACTGCATGTAATACGTTATAACTCTGTGCCCAGGACATGCGTGAGAGCGAGAGGTAACTCTCACTGTATTACTGCCTGTAACACGTTATAACTCTGTGCCCAGGACATGTGTGAGAACGAGAGGTAACTCTCACTGTATTACTGCCTGTAACACATTTTTTAACTCTGTGCCCAGGACATGCGTGAGAACGAGAGGTAACTCTCACTGTATTACTGCCTGTAACACATTGTTTAACTCTGTGCCCAGGACATGCGTGAGAACGAGAGGTAACTCTCACTGTATTACTGCATGTAATACGTTATAACTCTGTGCCCAGGACATGCGTGAGAGCGAGAGGTAACTCTCACTGTATTACTGCCTGTAACACGTTATAACTCTGTGCCCAGGACATGTGTGAGAGAGAGAGGTAACTCTCACTGTATTACTGCCTGTAACACGTTATAACTCTGTGCCCAGGACATGCGTGAGAACGAGAGGTAACTCTCACTGTATTACTGCCTGTAACACGTTATAACTCTGTGCCCAGGACATGGGTGAGAACGAGAGGTAACTCTCACTGTATTACTGCCTGTAACACGTTATAACTCTGTGCCCAGGACATGCGTGAGAACGAGAGGTAACTCTCACTGTATTACTGCCTGTAACACACGTCATAACTCTGTGCCCAGGACATGCGTGAGAGCGAGAGCAACTCTCACTGTATTACTGCCTGTAACACATGTTATAACTCTGTGCCCAGGACATGCATGAGAATGAGAGGTAACACTCACTGTATTACTGCCTGTAACACATGTTATAACTCTGTGCCCAGGACATGCGTGAGAACGAGAGGTAACTCTCACTGTATTACTGCCTGTAACACGTTATAACTCTGTACCCAGGACATGCGTGAGAGCGAGAGGTAACTCTCACTGTATTACTACCTGTAACACGTTATAACTCTGTGCCCAGGACACGCGTGAGAACGAGAGGTAACTCTCACTGTATTACTGCCTGTATAACGTTATAACTCTGTGCCCAGGACATGCGTGAGAGCGAGAGGTAACTCTCACTGTATTACTGCCTGTATAACGTTATAACTCTGTGCCCAGGACATGCGTGAGAGCGAGAGGTAACTCTCACTGTATTACTACCTGTAACACGTTATAACTCTGTGCCCAGGACATGCGTGAGAGCGAGCGGTAACTCTCACTGTATTACTGCCTGTAACACGTTATAACTCTGTGCCCAGGACATGTGTGAGAACGAGAGGTAACTCTCACTGTATTACTAGCTGTAACACGTTATAAATCTGTGCCCAGGACATGCGTGAGAGCGAGAGGTAACTCAAACTGTATTACTGCCTGTAACACGTTATAACTCTGTGCCCAGGACATGCGTGAGAACGAGAGGTAACTCTCACTGTATTACTGCCTGTAACACATGTTATATCTCTGTGCCCAGGACATGCGTGAGAACGAGAGGTAACTCTCACTGTATTACTGCCTGTAACACACGTTATAACTCTGTGCCCAGGACATGCGTGAGAACGAGAGGAAACTCTCACTGTATTACTGCCTGTAACACGTTATAACTCTGTGCCCAGGACATGCGTGAGAACGAGCGGTAACTCTCACTGTATTACTGCCTGTAACACGTTATAACTCTGTGCCCAGGACATGCGTGAGAACGAGCGGTAACTCTCACTGTATTACTTCCTGTAACACGTTATAACTCTGTGCCCAGGACATGCGTGAGAACGAGAGGTAACTCTCACTGTATTACTGCCTGTAACACGTTATAACTCTGTGCCCAGGACATGCGTGAGAGCGAGAGGTAACTCTCACTGTATTACTGCCTGTAACACGTTATAACTCTGTGCCCAGGACATGCGTGAGAACGAGAGGTAACTCTCACTGTATTACTGCCTGTAACACGTTATAACTCTGTGCCCAGGACATGCGTGAGAACGAGCGGTAACTCTCACTGTATTACTGCCTGTAACACGTTATAACTCTGTGCCCAGGACATGCGTGAGAACGAGCGGTAACTCTCACTGTATTACTGCCTGTAACACGTTATAACTCTGTGCCCAGGACATGCGTGAGAACGAGCGGTAACTCTCACTGTATTACTGCCTGTAACACCTTATAACTCTGTGCCCAGGACATGCGTGAGAACGAGAGGTAACTCTCACTGTATTACTGCCTGTAACACATGTTATATCTCTGTGCCCAGGACATGCGTGAGAACGAGCGGTAACTCTCACTGTATTACTGCCTGTAACACATGTTATATCTCTGTGCCCAGGACATGCGTGAGAACGAGAGGTAACTCTCACTGTATTACTGCCTGTAACACATGTTATATCTCTGTGCCCAGGACATGCGTGAGAACGAGCGGTAACTCTCACTGTATTACTGCCTGTAACACATGTTATATCTCTGTGCCCAGGACATGCGTGAGAACGAGAGGTAACTCTCACTGTATTACTGCCTGTAACACACGTTATAACTCTGTGCCCAGGACATGCGTGAGAACGAGAGGTAACTCTCACTGTATTACTGCCTGTAACACGTTATAACTCTGTGCCCAGGACATGCGTGAGAACGAGAGGTAACTCTCACTGTATTACTGCCTGTAACACATGTTATAACTCTGTGCCCAGGACATGCGTGAGAACGAGAGGTAACTCTCACTGTATTACTGCCTGTAACACGTTATAACTCTGTGCCCAGGACATGCGTGAGAACGAGAGGTAACTCTCACTGTATTACTGCCTGTAACACATGTTATAACTCTGTGCCCAGGACATGCGTGAGAACGAGAGGTAACTCTCACTGTATTACTTCCTGTAACACGTTATAACTCTGTGCCCAGGACATGCGTGAGAACGAGAGGTAACTCTCACTGTATTACTGCCTGTAACACATGTTATAACTCTGTGCCCAGGACATGCGTGAGAACGAGAGGTAACTCTCACTGTATTACTGCCTGTAACACACGTTATAACTCTGTGCCCAGGACATGCGTGAGAACGAGAGGTAACTCTCACTGTATTACTGCCTGTAACACGTTATAACTCTGTGCCCAGGACATGCGTGAGAGCGAGAGGTAACTCTCACTGTATTACTGCCTGTAACACATGTTATAACTCTGTGCCCAGGACATGTGTGAGAACGAGAGGTAACTCTCACTGTATTGCTGCCTGCAACACATGTTATATCTCTGTGCCCAGGACATGCGTGAGAACGAGAGGTAACTCTCAGTGTATTACTGCCTGTAACACATGTTATAACTCTGTGCCCAGGACATGTGTGAGAGCGAGAGGTAACTCTCACTGTATAACTTCCTGTAACACATGTTATAACTCTGTGCCCAGGACATGCGTGAGAACGAGAGGTAACTCTCACTGTATTACTGCCTGTAACACGTTATAACTCTGTGCCCAGGACATGCGTGAGAACGAGAGGTAACTCTCACTGTATTACTGCCTGTAACACGTTATAACTCTGTGCCCAGGACATGCGTGAGAACGAGCGGTAACTCTCACTGTATTACTGCCTGTAACACGTTATAACTCTGTGCCCAGGACATGCGTGAGAACGAGAGGTAACTCTCACTGTATTACTGCCTGTAACACATGTTATAACTCTGTGCCCAGGACATGCGTGAGAACGAGAGGTAACTCTCACTGTATTACTGCCTGTAACACGTTATAACTCTGTGCCCAGGACATGCGTGAGAACGAGAGGTAACTCTCACTGTATTACTGCCTGTAACACATGTTATAACTCTGTGCCCAGGACATGCGTGAGAACGAGAGGTAACTCTCACTGTATTACTTCCTGTAACACGTTATAACTCTGTGCCCAGGACATGCGTGAGAACGAGAGGTAACTCTCACTGTATTACTGCCTGTAACACATGTTATAACTCTGTGCCCAGGACATGCGTGAGAACGAGAGGTAACTCTCACTGTATTACTGCCTGTAACACACGTTATAACTCTGTGCCCAGGACATGCGTGAGAACGAGAGGTAACTCTCACTGTATTACTGCCTGTAACACGTTATAACTCTGTGCCCAGGACATGCGTGAGAGCGAGAGGTAACTCTCACTGTATTACTGCCTGTAACACATGTTATAACTCTGTGCCCAGGACATGTGTGAGAACGAGAGGTAACTCTCACTGTATTGCTGCCTGCAACACATGTTATATCTCTGTGCCCAGGACATGCGTGAGAACGAGAGGTAACTCTCAGTGTATTACTGCCTGTAACACATGTTATAACTCTGTGCCCAGGACATGTGTGAGAGCGAGAGGTAACTCTCACTGTATAACTTCCTGTAACACATGTTATAACTCTGTGCCCAGGACATGCGTGAGAACGAGAGGTAACTCTCACTGTATTACTGCCTGTAACACGTTATAACTCTGTGCCCAGGACATGCGTGAGAACGAGAGGTAACTCTCACTGTATTACTGCCTGTAACACGTTATAACTCTGTGCCCAGGACATGCGTGAGAACGAGCGGTAACTCTCACTGTATTACTGCCTGTAACACGTTATAACTCTGTGCCCAGGACATGCGTGAGAACGAGAGGTAACTCTCACTGTATTACTTCCTGTAACACGTTATAACTCTGTGCCCAGGACATGCGTGAGAACGAGAGGTAACTCTCACTGTATTACTGCCTGTAACACATGTTATAACTCTGTGCCCAGGACATGCGTGAGAACGAGAGGTAACTCTCACTGTATTACTGCCTGTAACACACGTTATAACTCTGTGCCCAGGACATGCGTGAGAACGAGAGGTAACTCTCACTGTATTACTGCCTGTAACACGTTATAACTCTGTGCCCAGGACATGCGTGAGAGCGAGAGGTAACTCTCACTGTATTACTGCCTGTAACACATGTTATAACTCTGTGCCCAGGACATGTGTGAGAACGAGAGGTAACTCTCACTGTATTGCTGCCTGCAACACATGTTATATCTCTGTGCCCAGGACATGCGTGAGAACGAGAGGTAACTCTCAGTGTATTACTGCCTGTAACACATGTTATAACTCTGTGCCCAGGACATGTGTGAGAGCGAGAGGTAACTCTCACTGTATAACTTCCTGTAACACATGTTATAACTCTGTGCCCAGGACATGCGTGAGAACGAGAGGTAACTCTCACTGTATTACTGCCTGTAACACGTTATAACTCTGTGCCCAGGACATGCGTGAGAACGAGAGGTAACTCTCACTGTATTACTGCCTGTAACACGTTATAACTCTGTGCCCAGGACATGCGTGAGAACGAGCGGTAACTCTCACTGTATTACTGCCTGTAACACGTTATAACTCTGTGCCCAGGACATGCGTGAGAACGAGAGGTAACTCTCACTGTATTACTGCCTGTAACACATGTTATAACTCTGTGCCCAGGACATGCGTGAGAACGAGAGGTAACTCTCACTGTATTACTGCCTGTAACACGTTATAACTCTGTGCCCAGGACATGCGTGAGAACGAGAGGTAACTCTCACTGTATTACTGCCTGTAACACATGTTATAACTCTGTGCCCAGGACATGCGTGAGAACGAGAGGTAACTCTCACTGTATTACTTCCTGTAACACGTTATAACTCTGTGCCCAGGACATGCGTGAGAACGAGAGGTAACTCTCACTGTATTACTGCCTGTAACACATGTTATAACTCTGTGCCCAGGACATGCGTGAGAACGAGAGGTAACTCTCACTGTATTACTGCCTGTAACACACGTTATAACTCTGTGCCCAGGACATGCGTGAGAACGAGAGGTAACTCTCACTGTATTACTGCCTGTAACACGTTATAACTCTGTGCCCAGGACATGCGTGAGAGCGAGAGGTAACTCTCACTGTATTACTGCCTGTAACACATGTTATAACTCTGTGCCCAGGACATGTGTGAGAACGAGAGGTAACTCTCACTGTATTGCTGCCTGCAACACATGTTATATCTCTGTGCCCAGGACATGCGTGAGAACGAGAGGTAACTCTCAGTGTATTACTGCCTGTAACACATGTTATAACTCTGTGCCCAGGACATGTGTGAGAGCGAGAGGTAACTCTCACTGTATAACTTCCTGTAACACATGTTATAACTCTGTGCCCAGGACATGCGTGAGAACGAGAGGTAACTCTCACTGTATTACTGCCTGTAACACGTTATAACTCTGTGCCCAGGACATGCGTGAGAACGAGAGGTAACTCTCACTGTATTACTGCCTGTAACACGTTATAACTCTGTGCCCAGGACATGCGTGAGAACGAGCGGTAACTCTCACTGTATTACTGCCTGTAACACGTTATAACTCTGTGCCCAGGACATGCGTGAGAACGAGAGGTAACTCTCAGTGTATTACTTCCTGTAACACATGTTATAACTCTGTGCCCAGGACATGCGTGAGAACGAGAGGTAACTCTCACTGTATTACTGCCTGTAACACATGTTATAACTCTGTGCCCAGGACATGCGTGAGAACGAGAGGTAACTCTCACTGTATTACTGCCTGTAACACATGTTATAACTCTGTGCCCAGGACATGCGTGAGAACGAGAGGTAACTCTCACTGTATTACTGCCTGTAACACATGTTATAACTCTGTGCCCAGGACATGTGTGAGAACGAGAGGTAACTCTCACTGTATTACTGCCTGTAACACACGTTATAACTCTGTGCCCAGGACATGTGTGAGAGCGAGAGGTAACTCTCACTGTATTACTGCCTGTAACACATGTTATAACTCTGTGCCCAGGACATGCGTGAGAGCGAGAGGTAACTCTCACTGTATTACTGCCTGTAACACGTTATAACTCTGTGCCCAGGACATGCGTGAGAACGAGAGGTAACTCTCACTGTATTACTGCCTGTAACACATGTTATAACTCTGTGCCCAGGACATGCGTGAGAACGAGAGGTAACTCTCACTGTATTACTGCCTGTAACACATGTTATAACTCTGTGCCCAGGACATGTGTGAGAACGAGAGGTAACTCTCACTGTATTACTGCCTGTAACACACGTTATAACTCTGTGCCCAGGACATGTGTGAGAGCGAGAGGTAACTCTCACTGTATTACTGCCTGTAACACATGTTATAACTCTGTGCCCAGGACATGCGTGAGAGCGAGAGGTAACTCTCACTGTATTACTGCCTGTAACACGTTATAACTCTGTGCCCAGCACATGCGTGAGAACGAGAGGTAACTCTCACTGTATTACTGCCTGTAACACATGTTATATCTCTGTGCCCAGGACATGCGTGAGAACGAGAGGTAACTCTCACTGTATTACTGCCTGTAACACGTTATAACTCTGTGCCCAGGACATGCGTGAGAACGAGAGGTAACTCTCACTGTATTACTGCCTGTAACACATGTTATAACTCTGTGCCCAGGACATGCGTGAGAACGAGAGGTAACTCTCACTGTATTACTGCCTGTAACACGTTATAACTCTGTGCCCAGTACATGCGTGAGAACGAGAGGTAACTCTCACTGTATTACTGCCTGTAACACATGTTATATCTCTGTGCCCAGGACATGCGTGAGAACGAGAGGTAACTCTCACTGTATTAGTGCCTGTTACACACGTTATAACTCTGTGCCCAGGACATGCGTGAGAACGGGAGGTAACTCTCACTGTATTACTGCCTGTAACACACGTTATAACTCTGTGCCCAGGACATGCGTGAGAACGAGAGGTAACTCTCACTGTATTACTGCCTGTAACACGTTATAACTCTGTGCCCAGGACATGCGTGAGAACGAGAGGTAACTCTCACTGTATTACTGCCTGTAACACGTTATAACTCTGTGCCCAGGACATGCGTGAGAACGAGAGGTAACTCTCACTGTATTACTGCCTGTAACACATGTTATAACTCTGTGCCCAGGACATGCGTGAGAGCGAGAGGTAACTCTCACTGTATTACTGCCTGTAACACATGTTATAACTCTGTGCCCAGGACATGTGTGAGAACGAGAGGTAACTCTCACTGTATTACTGCCTGTAACACATGTTATAACTCTGTGCCCAGGACACGCGTGAGAGCGAGAGGTAACTCTCACTGTATTACTGCCTCTAACACATGTTATAACTCTGTGCCCAGGACATGCGTGAGAACGAGAGGTAACTCTCACTGTATTACTGCCTGTAACACATGTTATAACTCTGTGCCCAGGACATGCGTGAGAACGAGAGGTAACTCTCACTGTATTACTGCCTGTAACACGTTATAACTCTGTGCCCAGGACATGCGTGAGAATGAGAGGTAACTCTCACTGTATTACTGCCTGTAACACGTTATAACTCTGTGCCCAGGACATGCGTGAGAACGAGAGGTAACTCTCACTGTATTACTGCCTGTAACACGTTATAACTCTGTGCCCAGGACATGCGTGAGAATGAGAGGTAACTCTCACTGTATTACTGCCTGTAACACGTTATAACTCTGTGCCCAGGACATGCGTGAGAACGAGAGGTAACTCTCACTGTATTACTGCCTGTAACACATGTTATAACTCTGTGCCCAGGACACGCGTGAGAGCGAGAGGTAACTCTCACTGTATTACTGCCTGTAACACATGTTATAACTCTGTGCCCAGGACATGCGTGAGAGCGAGAGGTAACTCTCACTGTATTACTGCCTGTAACACATGTTATATCTCTGTGCCCAGGACATGCGTGAGAGCGAGAGGTAACTCTCACTGTATTACTGCCTGTAACACATTATATATCTTTTATAGGGGGTTGCCGTATAAAAACCCAAATTTGTCGTTGCATTTCCAACCTTTCCCCGCCCCGGGAGCAGCGGTCACTTTGCGCTTAGGTCCTGCGGTGGGCGCCAATATCCCAGCTTTGGTGGGCCTGGGTTTTGTGGCGGGTCTGACTGTGGTTTTCTGGGTGGGTTTGGGTTTCGGGGCGGGCCGCCTGGTGTCCGGGACGCTGACGGATGTGGGTTTCGTGGCTGGGGTGATCTTTGGTGCGTCCGAAGCGTCTCTCATCCTGTAATGAGCTATGAACCCGTCAGCGGTGACGCTGAGATCGGACACAAACTGGACCAGAACTTCGTTCCCTTCCGAGTAAATGGTTCTTGGAGAGAGAAAACACAGTCATATAACATCTGTGTGACTCCAGATTACAAGAGAGTAAAGGGGATTTCTAATAGGGGAGAGAGTAAAGGGGATTTCTAATAGGGGGAGAGAGTAAAGGGGATTTCTAATAGGGGGAGAGAGTAAAGGGGATTTCTAATAGGGAGAGAGTAAAGGGGATTTCTAATAGGGGGAGAGTAAAGGGGATTTCTAATAGGGAGAGAGTAAAGGGGATTTCTAATAGGGGGAGAGAGTAAAGGGGATTTCTAATAGGGGGAGAGAGTAAAGGGGATTTCTAATAGGGAGAGAGAGTAAAGGGGATTTCTAATAGGGAGAGAGAGTAAAGGGGATTTCTAATAGGGGAGAGAGTAAAGGGGATTTCTAATAGGGAGAGAGAGTAAAGGGGATTTCTAATAGGGGGAGAGAGTAAAGGGGATTTCTAATAGGGGAGAGAGTAAAGGGGATTTCTAATAGGGAGAGAGTAAAGGGGATTTCTAATAGGGGGAGAGTAAAGGGGATTTCTAATAGGGAGAGAGTAAAGGGGATTTCTAATAGGGGGAGAGAGTAAAGGGGATTTCTAATAGGGGGAGAGAGTAAAGGGGATTTCTAATAGGGAGAGAGAGTAAAGGGGATTTCTAATAGGGAGAGAGAGTAAAGGGGATTTCTAATAGGGGAGAGAGTAAAGGGGATTTCTAATAGGGAGAGAGAGTAAAGGGGATTTCTAATAGGGGGAGAGAGTAAAGGGGATTTCTAATAGGGGGAGAGAGTAAAGGGGATTTCTAATAGGGGGAGAGAGTAAAGGGGATTTCTAATAGGGAGAGAGAGTAAAGGGGATTTCTAATAGGGAGAGAGAGTAAAGGGGATTTCTAATAGGGGAGAGAGTAAAGGGGATTTCTAATAGGGAGAGAGAGTAAAGGGGATTTCTAATAGGGGAGAGAGTAAAGGGGATTTCTAATAGGGAGAGAGAGTAAAGGGGATTTCTAATAGGGAGAGAGAGTAAAGGGGATTTCTAATAGGGGGAGAGAGTAAAGGGGATTTCTAATAGGGGAGAGAGTAAAGGGGATTTCTAATAGGGAGAGAGAGTAAAGGGGATTTCTAATAGGGGGAGAGAGTAAAGGGGATTTCTAATAGGGGGAGAGAGTAAAGGGGATTTCTAATAGGGAGAGAGAGTAAAGGGGATTTCTAATAGGGAGAGAGAGTAAAGGGGATTTCTAATAGGGGAGAGAGTAAAGGGGATTTCTAATAGGGAGAGAGAGTAAAGGGGATTTCTAATAGGGGAGAGAGTAAAGGGGATTTCTAATAGGGAGAGAGAGTAAAGGGGATTTCTAATAGGGAGAGAGAGTAAAGGGGATTTCTAATAGGGGAGAGAGTAAAGGGGATTTCTAATAGGGAGAGAGAGTAAAGGGGATTTCTAATAGGGGGAGAGTAAAGGGTATTTCTAATAGGGGGAGAGAGTAAAGGGGATTTCTAATAGGGGGAGAGAGTAAAGGGGATTTCTAATAGGGAGAGAGAGTAAAGGGGATTTCTAATAGGGAGAGAGAGTAAAGGGGATTTCTAATAGGGGAGAGAGTAAAGGGGATTTCTAATAGGGAGAGAGAGTAAAGGGGATTTCTAATAGGGAGAGAGAGTAAAGGGGATTTCTAATAGGGAGAGAGAGTAAAGGGGATTTCTAATAGGGAGAGAGAGTAAAGGGGATTTCTAATAGGGGAGAGAGTAAAGGGGATTTCTAATAGGGAGAGAGAGTAAAGGGGATTTCTAATAGGGGAGAGAGTAAAGGGGATTTCTAATAGGGAGAGAGAGTAAAGGGGATTTCTAATAGGGAGAGAGAGTAAAGGGGATTTCTAATAGGGGAGAGAGTAAAGGGGATTTCTAATAGGGAGAGAGAGTAAAGGGGATTTCTAATAGGGGAGAGAGTAAAGGGGATTTCTAATAGGGAGAGAGAGTAAAGGGGATTTCTAATAGGGAGAGAGTAAAGGGGATTTCTAATAGGGGGAGAGTAAAGGGGATTTCTAATAGGGGGAGAGAGTAAAGGGGATTTCTAATAGGGGGAGAGTAAAGGGTATTTCTAATAGGGGGAGAGAGTAAAGGGGATTTCTAATAGGGGGAGAGAGTAAAGGGGATTTCTAATAGGGAGAGAGAGTAAAGGGGATTTCTAATAGGGAGAGAGAGTAAAGGGGATTTCTAATAGGGGAGAGAGTAAAGGGGATTTCTAATAGGGAGAGAGAGTAAAGGGGATTTCTAATAGGGAGAGAGAGTAAAGGGGATTTCTAATAGGGGAGAGAGTAAAGGGGATTTCTAATAGGGGAGAGAGTAAAGGGGATTTCTAATAGGGGGAGAGAGTAAAGGGGATTTCTAATAGGGGGAGAGAGTAAAGGGGATTTCTAATAGGGAGAGAGAGTAAAGGGGATTTCTAATAGGGAGAGAGAGTAAAGGGGATTTCTAATAGGGGAGAGAGTAAAGGGGATTTCTAATAGGGAGAGAGAGTAAAGGGGATTTCTAATAGGGGAGAGAGTAAAGGGGATTTCTAATAGGGAGAGAGAGTAAAGGGGATTTCTAATAGGGAGAGAGTAAAGGGGATTTCTAATAGGGGGAGAGTAAAGGGGATTTCTAATAGGGGGAGAGAGTAAAGGGGATTTCTAATAGGGGGAGAGAGTAAAGGGGATTTCTAATAGGGGGAGAGAGAAAAGGGGATTTCTAATAGGGAGAGAGTAAAGGGGATTTCTAATAGGGGGAGAGTAAAGGGTATTTCTAATAGGGGGAGAGAGTAAAGGGGATTTCTAATAGGGGGAGAGAGTAAAGGGGATTTCTAATAGGGAGAGAGAGTAAAGGGGATTTCTAATAGGGAGAGAGAGTAAAGGGGATTTCTAATAGGGGAGAGAGTAAAGGGGATTTCTAATAGGGGGAGAGAGTAAAGGGGATTTCTAATAGGGGGAGAGAGTAAAGGGGATTTCTAATAGGGAGAGAGAGTAAAGGGGATTTCTAATAGGGAGAGAGAGTAAAGGGGATTTCTAATAGGGGAGAGAGTAAAGGGGATTTCTAATAGGGAGAGAGAGTAAAGGGGATTTCTAATAGGGGAGAGAGTAAAGGGGATTTCTAATAGGGAGAGAGAGTAAAGGGGATTTCTAATAGGGAGAGAGTAAAGGGGATTTCTAATAGGGGGAGAGTAAAGGGGATTTCTAATAGGGGGAGAGAGTAAAGGGGATTTCTAATAGGGGGAGAGAGTAAAGGGGATTTCTAATAGGGGGAGAGAGAAAAGGGGATTTCTAATAGGGAGAGAGTAAAGGGGATTTCTAATAGGGGGAGAGTAAAGGGTATTTCTAATAGGGGGAGAGAGTAAAGGGGATTTCTAATAGGGAGAGAGTAAAGGGGATTTCTAATAGGGAGAGAGTAAAGGGGATTTCTAATAGGGGGAGAGTAAAGGGTATTTCTAATAGGGGGAGAGAGTAAAGGGGATCTCTAATAGGGAGAGAGAGTAAAGGGGATTTCTAATAGGAAGAGAGAGTAAAGGGGATCTCTAATAGGGAGAGAGTAAAGGGGATTTCTAATAGGGAGAGAGAGTAAAGGGGATTTCTAATAGGGGGAGAGAGTAAAGGGGATTTCCCCTTTAACAGACTCACTTGGGCGAGGAATCACCGCAGAATTTCCCAATGAGCCGCGTGTTGTCCGTCTTGCCGCCATTAAACACAGCAACATAATCATAGCGACAGTAACTATCCCCTTCCACATCAAACTTACCGAAGGACAGCTCTATAACCTGCAGAAAGGAGACATCCAACGGTGAGCTTTATATGGGATAAGAGGGCGTCACACACGGGGGATTCCTATAAGGTAATAGGGACAGCGGTGCCCCCCTGTGATGGGATAAGAGGGCGTCTCACACACAGGATTCCTATAAGGTAATAGGGACAGCGGTACCTCCCTGTGATGGGATAAGAGGGCGTCTCACACACGGGATTCCTATAAGGTAATAGGGACAGCTGTGCCCCCCTGTGATGGGATAAGAGGGCGTCTCACACACGGGATTCCTATAAGGTAATAGGGACAGCGGTGCCTCCCTGTGATGGGATAAGAGGGCGTCTCACACACGGGATTCCTATAAGATAATAGGGACAGCGGTGCCTCCCTGTGATGGGATAAGAGGGCGTCTCACACAGGGGATTCCTATAAGGTAATAGGGACAGCGGTGCCTCCCTGTGATGGGATAAGAGGGCGTCTCACACACGGGATTCCTATAAGGTAATAGGGACAGCTGTGCCCCCCTGTGATGGGATAAGAGGGCGTCTCACACACGGGATTCCTATAAGGTAATAGGGACAGCGGTGCCTCCCTGTGATGGGATAAGAGGGCGTCTCACACACGGGATTCCTATAAGGTAATAGGGACAGCGGTGCCTCCCTGTGATGGGATAAGAGGGCGTCTCACACACACAGGATTCCTATAAGGTAATAGGGACAGCGGTGCCCCCCTGTGATGGGATAAGAGGGCGTCTCACACACGGGATTCCTATAAGGTAATAGGGACAGCGGTGCCTCCCTGTGATGGGATAAGAGGGCGTCTCACACACACACGGGATTCCTATAAGGTAATAGGGACAGCGGCGCCCCCCTGTGATGGGATAAGAGGGCGTCTCACACACGGGATTCCTATAAGGTAATAGGGACAGCGGCGCCCCCCTGTGATGGGATAAGAGGGCGTCTCACACACAGGGGATTCCTATAAGGTAATAGGGACAGCGGCGCCTCCCTGTGATGGGATAAGAGGGCGTCTCACACACACAGGATTCCTATAAGATAATAGGGACAGCGGTGCCTCCCTGTGATGGGATAAGAGGGCGTCTCACACACGGGATTCCTATAAGGTAATAGGGACAGCGGCGCCTCCCTGTGATGGGATAAGAGGGCGTCTCACACACACGGGATTCCTATAAGGTAATAGGGACAGCGGTGCCTCCCTGTGATGGGATAAGAGGGTGTCTCACACACAGGATTCCTATAAGGTAATAGGGACAGCGGCGCCTCCCTGTGATGGGATAAGAGGGCGTCTCACACACAGGATTCCTATAAGGTAATAGGGACAGCGGTGCCTCCCTGTGATGGGATAAGAGGGCGTCTCACACACAGGGGATTCCTATAAGGTAATAGGGACAGCGGTGCCTCCCTGTGATGGGATAAGAGGGCGTCTCACACACAGGGGATTCCTATAAGGTAATAGGGACAGCGGTGCCTCCCTGTGATGGGATAAGAGGGTGCCTCACACACGGGATTCCTATAAGGTAATAGGGACAGCGGTGCCCCCTGTGATGGGATAAGAGGGCGTCTCACACACACAGGGGATTCCTATAAGGTAATAGGGACAGCGGTGCCTCCCTGTGATGGGATAAGAGGGCGTCTCACACACACGGGATCCCTATAAGGTAATAGGGACAGCGGTGCCTCCCTGTGATGGGATAAGAGGGCGTCTCACACACGGGATTCCTATAAGGTAATAGGGACAGCGGTGCCTCCCTGTGATGGGATAAGAGGGCGTCTCACACACGGGATTCCTATAAGGTAATAGGGACAGCGGTGCCCCCCTGTGATGGGATAAGAGGGCGTCTCACACACACGGGATCCCTATAAGGTAATAGGGACAGCGGTGTCTCCCTGTGATGGGATAAGAGGGCGTCTCACACACAGGATTCCTATAAGATAATAGGGACAGCGGTGCCTCCCTGTGATGGGATAAGAGGGCGTCTCACACACGGTGTTCCTATAAGGTAATAGGGACAGCGGTGCCTCCCTGTGATGGGATAAGAGGGCGTCTCACACACATGGGATTCCTATAAGGTAATAGGGACAGCAGTGCCTCCCTTTGATGGTATAAGAGGGCGTCTCACACACAGGGGATTCCTATAAGATAATAGGGACAGCGGTGCCTCCCTGTGATGGGATAAGAGGGCGTCTCACACACGGGATTCCTATAAGGTAATAGGGACAGCGGTGCCCCCCTGTGATGGGATAAGAGGGCGTCTCACACACACAGGATTCCTATAAGGTAATAGGGACAGCGGTGCCTCCCTGTGATGGGATAAGAGGGCGTCTCACACACGGGATTCCTATAAGGTAATAGGGTCAGCGGTGCCCCCCTGTGATGGGATAAGAGGGCGTCTCACACACGGGATTCCTATAAGGTAATAGGGACAGCGGTTCCTCCCTGTGATGGGATAAGAGGGCGTCTCACACACGGGATTCCTATAAGGTAATAGGGACAGCGGTGCCTCCCTGTGATGGGATAAGAGGGCGTCTCACACACGGGATTCCTATAAGGTAATAGGGACAGCGGTGCCTCCCTGTGATGGGATAAGAGGGCGTCTCACACACAGGGGATTCCTATAAGGTAATAGGGATAGCGGTGGCTCCCTGTGATGGGATAAGAGGGCGTCTCACACACAGGGAATTCCTATAAGGTAATAGGGACAGCGGTGCCCCCCTGTGATGGGATAAGAGGGCGTCTCACACACGGGGGATTCCTATAAGGTAATAGGGACAGCGGCGCCTCCCTGTGATGGGATAAGAGGGCGTCTCACACACACGGGATTCCTATAAGATAATAGGGTCAGCGGTGCCCCCCTGTGATGGGATAAGAGGGCGTCTCACACACAGGATTCCTATAAGGTAATAGGGTCAGCGGTGCCTCCCTGTGATGGGATAAGAGGGCGTCTCACACACACACAGGGGTTCCTATAAGGTAATAGGGACAGCGGTGCCCCTCTGTGATGGGATAAGAGGGCGTTTCACACACAGGATTCCTATAAGGTAATAGGGACAGCGGTGCCTCCCTGTGATGGGATAAGAGGGCGTCTCACACACAGGATTCCTATAAGGTAATAGGGACAGCGGTGCCCCCCTGTGATGGGATAAGAGGGCGTTTCACACACAGGATTCCTATAAGGTAATAGGGACAGCGGTGCCTCCCTGTGATGGGATAAGAGGGCGTCTCACACACAGGATTCCTATAAGGTAATAGGGACAGCGGCGCCTCCCTGTGATGGGATAAGAGGGCGTCTCACACACACGGGATTCCTATAAGATAATAGGGTCAGCGGTGCCCCCCTGTGATGGGATAAGAGGGCGTCTCACACACACGGGATTCCTATAAGATAATAGGGTCAGCGGTGCCCCCCTGTGATGGGATAAGAGGGCGTCTCACACACAGGATTCCTATAAGGTAATAGGGTCAGCGGTGCCCCTCTGTGATGGGATAAGAGGGCGTTTCACACACAGGATTTCTATAAGGTAATAGGGACAGCGGTGCCTCCCTGTGATGGGATAAGAGGGCGTCTCACACACAGGATTCCTATAAGGTAATTGGGACAGCGGTGCCCCCCTGTGATGGGATAAGAGGGCGTCTCACACACAGGATTCCTATAAGGTAATAGGGTCAGCGGTGCCCCTCTGTGATGGGATAAGAGGGCGTTTCACACACGGGATTCCTATAAGATAATAGGGTCAGCGGTGCCTCCCTGTGATGGGATAAGAGGGCGTCTCACACACAGGATTCCTATAAGGTAATAGGGACAGCGGTGCCCCCCTGTGATGGGATAAGAGGGCGTCTCACACACAGGATTCCTATAAGGTAATAGGGTCAGCGGTGCCCCTCTGTGATGGGATAAGAGGGCGTTTCACACACGGGATTCCTATAAGATAATAGGGTCAGCGGTGCCTCCCTGTGATGGGATAAGAGGGCGTCTCACACACAGG
This sequence comes from Ascaphus truei, assembly GCF_040206685.1. NCBI lineage: Eukaryota > Metazoa > Chordata > Amphibia > Anura > Ascaphidae > Ascaphus > Ascaphus truei. Next base: position 92,464 of record NW_027457087.1, on the reverse strand, counting down.
GGATAAGGTAATAGGGACAGCGGTGCCCCCCTGTGATGGGATAAGAGGGCGTCTCACACACACGGGATTCCTATAAGATAATAGGGTCAGCGGTGCCCCCCTGTGATGGGATAAGAGGGCGTCTCACACACAGGATTCCTATAAGGTAATAGGGTCAGCGGTGCCCCTCTGTGATGGGATAAGAGGGCGTTTCACACACAGGATTCCTATAAGGTAATAGGGACAGCGGTGCCTCCCTGTGATGGGATAAGAGGGCGTCTCACACACAGGATTCCTATAAGGTAATAGGGACAGCGGTGCCCCCCTGTGATGGGATAAGAGGGCGTCTCACACACAGGATTCCTATAAGGTAATAGGGTCAGCGGTGCCTCCCTGTGATGGGATAAGAGGGCGTCTCACACACAGGATTCCTATAAGGTAATAGGGACAGCGGTGCCTCCCTGTGATGGGATAAGAGGGCGTCTCACACACAGGATTCCTATAAGGTAATAGGGACAGCGGCGCCTCCCTGTGATGGGATAAGAGGGCGTCTCACACACACGGGATTCCTATAAGATAATAGGGTCAGCGGTGCCCCCCTGTGATGGGATAAGAGGGCGTCTCACACACAGGATTCCTATAAGGTAATAGGGTCAGCGGTGCCCCTCTGTGATGGGATAAGAGGGCGTCTCACACACAGGATTCCTATAAGGTAATAGGGACAGCGGTGCCCCCCTGTGATGGGATAAGAGGGCGTTTCACACACAGGATTCCTATAAGGGAATAGGGACAGCGGTGCCCCCCTGTGATGGGATAAGAGGGCGTCTCACACACAGGATTCCTATAAGGTAATAGGGTCAGCGGTGCCTCCCTGTGATGGGATAAGAGGGCGTCTCACACACAGGATTCCTATAAGGTAATAGGGACAGCGGTGCCCCCCTGTGATGGGATAAGAGGGCGTCTCACACACAGGATTCCTATAAGGTAATAGGGTCAGCGGTGCCCCTCTGTGATGGGATAAGAGGGCGTTTCACACACGGGATTCCTATAAGATAATAGGGTCAGCGGTGCCCCCCTGTGATGGGATAAGAGGGCGTCTCACACACACGGGATTCCTATAAGATAATAGGGTCAGCGGTGCCCCCCTGTGATGGGATAAGAGGGCGTCTCACACACAGGATTCCTATAAGGTAATAGGGTCAGCGGTGCCCCTCTGTGATGGGATAAGAGGGCGTTTCACACACAGGATTCCTATAAGGTAATAGGGACAGCGGTGCCCCCCTGTGATGGGATAAGAGGGCGTCTCACACACAGGATTCCTATAAGGTAATAGGGACAGCGGTACCTCCCTGTGATGGGATAAGAGGGCGTCTCACACACGGGATTCCTATAAGGTAATAGGGACAGCTGTGCCCCCCTGTGATGGGATAAGAGGGCGTCTCACACACGGGATTCCTATAAGGTAATAGGGACAGCGGTGCCTCCCTGTGATGGGATAAGAGGGCGTCTCACACACGGGATTCCTATAAGATAATAGGGACAGCGGTGCCTCCCTGTGATGGGATAAGAGGGCGTCTCACACAGGGGATTCCTATAAGGTAATAGGGACAGCGGTGCCTCCCTGTGATGGGATAAGAGGGCGTCTCACACACGGGATTCCTATAAGGTAATAGGGACAGCTGTGCCCCCCTGTGATGGGATAAGAGGGCGTCTCACACACGGGATTCCTATAAGGTAATAGGGACAGCGGTGCCTCCCTGTGATGGGATAAGAGGGCGTCTCACACACGGGATTCCTATAAGGTAATAGGGACAGCGGTGCCTCCCTGTGATGGGATAAGAGGGCGTCTCACACACACAGGATTCCTATAAGGTAATAGGGACAGCGGTGCCCCCCTGTGATGGGATAAGAGGGCGTCTCACACACGGGATTCCTATAAGGTAATAGGGACAGCGGTGCCTCCCTGTGATGGGATAAGAGGGCGTCTCACACACACACGGGATTCCTATAAGGTAATAGGGACAGCGGCGCCCCCCTGTGATGGGATAAGAGGGCGTCTCACACACGGGATTCCTATAAGGTAATAGGGACAGCGGCGCCCCCCTGTGATGGGATAAGAGGGCGTCTCACACACAGGGGATTCCTATAAGGTAATAGGGACAGCGGCGCCTCCCTGTGATGGGATAAGAGGGCGTCTCACACACACAGGATTCCTATAAGATAATAGGGACAGCGGTGCCTCCCTGTGATGGGATAAGAGGGCGTCTCACACACGGGATTCCTATAAGGTAATAGGGACAGCGGCGCCTCCCTGTGATGGGATAAGAGGGCGTCTCACACACACGGGATTCCTATAAGGTAATAGGGACAGCGGTGCCTCCCTGTGATGGGATAAGAGGGTGTCTCACACACAGGATTCCTATAAGGTAATAGGGACAGCGGCGCCTCCCTGTGATGGGATAAGAGGGCGTCTCACACACAGGATTCCTATAAGGTAATAGGGACAGCGGTGCCTCCCTGTGATGGGATAAGAGGGCGTCTCACACACAGGGGATTCCTATAAGGTAATAGGGACAGCGGTGCCTCCCTGTGATGGGATAAGAGGGCGTCTCACACACAGGGGATTCCTATAAGGTAATAGGGACAGCGGTGCCTCCCTGTGATGGGATAAGAGGGTGCCTCACACACGGGATTCCTATAAGGTAATAGGGACAGCGGTGCCCCCTGTGATGGGATAAGAGGGCGTCTCACACACACAGGGGATTCCTATAAGGTAATAGGGACAGCGGTGCCTCCCTGTGATGGGATAAGAGGGCGTCTCACACACACGGGATCCCTATAAGGTAATAGGGACAGCGGTGCCTCCCTGTGATGGGATAAGAGGGCGTCTCACACACGGGATTCCTATAAGGTAATAGGGACAGCGGTGCCTCCCTGTGATGGGATAAGAGGGCGTCTCACACACGGGATTCCTATAAGGTAATAGGGACAGCGGTGCCCCCCTGTGATGGGATAAGAGGGCGTCTCACACACACGGGATCCCTATAAGGTAATAGGGACAGCGGTGTCTCCCTGTGATGGGATAAGAGGGCGTCTCACACACAGGATTCCTATAAGATAATAGGGACAGCGGTGCCTCCCTGTGATGGGATAAGAGGGCGTCTCACACACGGTGTTCCTATAAGGTAATAGGGACAGCGGTGCCTCCCTGTGATGGGATAAGAGGGCGTCTCACACACATGGGATTCCTATAAGGTAATAGGGACAGCAGTGCCTCCCTTTGATGGTATAAGAGGGCGTCTCACACACAGGGGATTCCTATAAGATAATAGGGACAGCGGTGCCTCCCTGTGATGGGATAAGAGGGCGTCTCACACACGGGATTCCTATAAGGTAATAGGGACAGCGGTGCCCCCCTGTGATGGGATAAGAGGGCGTCTCACACACACAGGATTCCTATAAGGTAATAGGGACAGCGGTGCCTCCCTGTGATGGGATAAGAGGGCGTCTCACACACGGGATTCCTATAAGGTAATAGGGTCAGCGGTGCCCCCCTGTGATGGGATAAGAGGGCGTCTCACACACGGGATTCCTATAAGGTAATAGGGACAGCGGTTCCTCCCTGTGATGGGATAAGAGGGCGTCTCACACACGGGATTCCTATAAGGTAATAGGGACAGCGGTGCCTCCCTGTGATGGGATAAGAGGGCGTCTCACACACGGGATTCCTATAAGGTAATAGGGACAGCGGTGCCTCCCTGTGATGGGATAAGAGGGCGTCTCACACACAGGGGATTCCTATAAGGTAATAGGGATAGCGGTGGCTCCCTGTGATGGGATAAGAGGGCGTCTCACACACAGGGAATTCCTATAAGGTAATAGGGACAGCGGTGCCCCCCTGTGATGGGATAAGAGGGCGTCTCACACACGGGGGATTCCTATAAGGTAATAGGGACAGCGGCGCCTCCCTGTGATGGGATAAGAGGGCGTCTCACACACACGGGATTCCTATAAGATAATAGGGTCAGCGGTGCCCCCCTGTGATGGGATAAGAGGGCGTCTCACACACAGGATTCCTATAAGGTAATAGGGTCAGCGGTGCCTCCCTGTGATGGGATAAGAGGGCGTCTCACACACACACAGGGGTTCCTATAAGGTAATAGGGACAGCGGTGCCCCTCTGTGATGGGATAAGAGGGCGTTTCACACACAGGATTCCTATAAGGTAATAGGGACAGCGGTGCCTCCCTGTGATGGGATAAGAGGGCGTCTCACACACAGGATTCCTATAAGGTAATAGGGACAGCGGTGCCCCCCTGTGATGGGATAAGAGGGCGTTTCACACACAGGATTCCTATAAGGTAATAGGGACAGCGGTGCCTCCCTGTGATGGGATAAGAGGGCGTCTCACACACAGGATTCCTATAAGGTAATAGGGACAGCGGCGCCTCCCTGTGATGGGATAAGAGGGCGTCTCACACACACGGGATTCCTATAAGATAATAGGGTCAGCGGTGCCCCCCTGTGATGGGATAAGAGGGCGTCTCACACACACGGGATTCCTATAAGATAATAGGGTCAGCGGTGCCCCCCTGTGATGGGATAAGAGGGCGTCTCACACACAGGATTCCTATAAGGTAATAGGGTCAGCGGTGCCCCTCTGTGATGGGATAAGAGGGCGTTTCACACACAGGATTTCTATAAGGTAATAGGGACAGCGGTGCCTCCCTGTGATGGGATAAGAGGGCGTCTCACACACAGGATTCCTATAAGGTAATTGGGACAGCGGTGCCCCCCTGTGATGGGATAAGAGGGCGTCTCACACACAGGATTCCTATAAGGTAATAGGGTCAGCGGTGCCCCTCTGTGATGGGATAAGAGGGCGTTTCACACACGGGATTCCTATAAGATAATAGGGTCAGCGGTGCCTCCCTGTGATGGGATAAGAGGGCGTCTCACACACAGGATTCCTATAAGGTAATAGGGACAGCGGTGCCCCCCTGTGATGGGATAAGAGGGCGTCTCACACACAGGATTCCTATAAGGTAATAGGGTCAGCGGTGCCCCTCTGTGATGGGATAAGAGGGCGTTTCACACACGGGATTCCTATAAGATAATAGGGTCAGCGGTGCCTCCCTGTGATGGGATAAGAGGGCGTCTCACACACAGGGGATAAGGTAATAGGGACAGCGGTGCCCCCCTGTGATGGGATAAGAGGGCGTCTCACACACACGGGATTCCTATAAGATAATAGGGTCAGCGGTGCCCCCCTGTGATGGGATAAGAGGGCGTCTCACACACAGGATTCCTATAAGGTAATAGGGTCAGCGGTGCCCCTCTGTGATGGGATAAGAGGGCGTTTCACACACAGGATTCCTATAAGGTAATAGGGACAGCGGTGCCTCCCTGTGATGGGATAAGAGGGCGTCTCACACACAGGATTCCTATAAGGTAATAGGGACAGCGGTGCCCCCCTGTGATGGGATAAGAGGGCGTCTCACACACAGGATTCCTATAAGGTAATAGGGTCAGCGGTGCCTCCCTGTGATGGGATAAGAGGGCGTCTCACACACAGGATTCCTATAAGGTAATAGGGACAGCGGTGCCTCCCTGTGATGGGATAAGAGGGCGTCTCACACACAGGATTCCTATAAGGTAATAGGGACAGCGGCGCCTCCCTGTGATGGGATAAGAGGGCGTCTCACACACACGGGATTCCTATAAGATAATAGGGTCAGCGGTGCCCCCCTGTGATGGGATAAGAGGGCGTCTCACACACAGGATTCCTATAAGGTAATAGGGTCAGCGGTGCCCCTCTGTGATGGGATAAGAGGGCGTCTCACACACAGGATTCCTATAAGGTAATAGGGACAGCGGTGCCCCCCTGTGATGGGATAAGAGGGCGTTTCACACACAGGATTCCTATAAGGGAATAGGGACAGCGGTGCCCCCCTGTGATGGGATAAGAGGGCGTCTCACACACAGGATTCCTATAAGGTAATAGGGTCAGCGGTGCCTCCCTGTGATGGGATAAGAGGGCGTCTCACACACAGGATTCCTATAAGGTAATAGGGACAGCGGTGCCCCCCTGTGATGGGATAAGAGGGCGTCTCACACACAGGATTCCTATAAGGTAATAGGGTCAGCGGTGCCCCTCTGTGATGGGATAAGAGGGCGTTTCACACACGGGATTCCTATAAGATAATAGGGTCAGCGGTGCCCCCCTGTGATGGGATAAGAGGGCGTCTCACACACACGGGATTCCTATAAGATAATAGGGTCAGCGGTGCCCCCCTGTGATGGGATAAGAGGGCGTCTCACACACAGGATTCCTATAAGGTAATAGGGTCAGCGGTGCCCCTCTGTGATGGGATAAGAGGGCGTTTCACACACAGGATTCCTATAAGGTAATAGGGACAGCGGTGCCTCCCTGTGATGGGATAAGAGGGCGTCTCACACACAGGATTCCTATAAGGTAATAGGGACAGCGGTGCCCCCCTGTGATGGGATAAGAGGGCGTCTCACACACAGGATTCCTATAAGGTAATAGGGTCAGCGGTGCCTCCCTGTGATGGGATAAGAGGGCGTCTCACACACAGGATTCCTATAAGGTAATAGGGACAGCGGTGCCTCCCTGTGATGGGATAAGAGGGCGTCTCACACACAGGATTCCTATAAGGTAATAGGGACAGCGGCGCCTCCCTGTGATGGGATAAGAGGGCGTCTCACACACACGGGATTCCTATAAGATAATAGGGTCAGCGGTGCCCCCCTGTGATGGGATAAGAGGGCGTCTCACACACAGGATTCCTATAAGGTAATAGGGTCAGCGGTGCCCCTCTCTGATGGGATAAGAGGGCGTCTCACACACAGGATTCCTATAAGGTAATAGGGACAGCGGTGCCTCCCTGTGATGGGATAAGAGGGCGTCTCACACACAGGATTCCTATAAGGTAATAGGGACAGCGGTGCCCCCCTGTGATGGGATAAGAGGGCGTCTCACACACAGGATTCCTATAAGGTAATAGGGTCAGCGGTGCCTCCCTGTGATGGGATAAGAGGGCGTCTCACACACAGGATTCCTATAAGGTAATAGGGACAGCGGTGCCTCCCTGTGATGGGATAAGAGGGCGTCTCACACACAGGATTCCTATAAGGTAATAGGGACAGCGGCGCCTCCCTGTGATGGGATAAGAGGGCGTCTCACACACACGGGATTCCTATAAGATAATAGGGTCAGCGGTGCCTCCCTGTGATGGGATAAGAGGGCGTCTCACACACAGGATTCCTATAAGGTAATAGGGACAGCGGCGCCCCCCTGTGATGGGATAAGAGGGTGTCTCACACACACGGGATTCCTATAAGGTAATAGGGACAGCGGCGCCCCCCTGTGATGGGATAAGAGGGCGTCTCACACACAGGATTCCTATAAGGTAATAGGGTCAGCGGTGCCCCTCTGTGATGGGATAAGAGGGCGTCTCACACACAGGATTCCTATAAGGTAATAGGGACAGCGGTGCCCCCCTGTGATGGGATAAGAGGGCGTTTCACACACAGGATTCCTATAAGGGAATAGGGACAGCGGTGCCCCCCTGTGATGGGATAAGAGGGCATCTCACACACAGGGGATTCCTATAAGGTAATAGGGACAGCGGTGCCTCCCTGTGATGGGATAAGAGGGCGTCTCACACACAGGATTCCTATAAGGTAATAGGGACAGCGGCGCCTCCCTGTGATGGGATAAGAGGGCGTCTCACACACAGGATTCCTATAAGGTAATAGGGACAGCGGTGCCTCCCTGTGATGGGATAAGAGGGCGTCTCACACAGGGGATTCCTATAAGGTAATAGGGACAGCGGTGCCTCTCACCTTATCTTTTGGGGCTACAATATGCCAGGAGCAGCTTATTCCACTGGGATAATTATCTTCGGGCCAATTTGGAGTCTTCAGACTTCCCTGAGGTTTTTCAAACTTCCCCCCACAGAACTGATTCTCTAATACACAAGAACATACTCAGTACCATTATACAGCACAGCATGTTCTTTATCAGATATTCATAGCTCCCTTCTGTCTGTGTCACTGTGTCACCCTGCGGGGGGAGGGACAGGCTCATAGCTCCCTTCTGTCTGTGTCACTGTGTCACCCTGCGGGGGGAGGGACAGACTCATAGCTCCCTTCTGTCTGTGTCACTGTGTCACCCTGCGGGGGGAGGGACAGGCTCATAGCTCCCTTCTGTCTGTGTCACTCTGCGGGGGGAGGGACAGGCTCATAGCTCCCTTCTGTATGTGTCACCGTGTCACCCTGCGGGGGGAGGGACAGACTAATAGCTCCCTTCTGTCTGTGTCACTGTGTCACCCTCCGAGGGGAGGGACAGACTCATAGCTCCCTTCTGTCTGTGTCACTGTCACCCTGCGGGGGGAGGGACAGACTCATAGCTCCCTTCTGTCTGTGTCACTGTGTCACCCTGCGGGGGGAGGGACAGACTCATAGCTCCCTTCTGTCTGTGTCACCCTGCGGGGGGAGGGACAGTCTCATAGCTCCCTTCTGTCTGTATCACTGTGTCACCCTGCGGGGGGAGGGACAGACTCATAGCTCCCTTCTGTCTGTGTCACCCTGCGGGGGGAGGGACAGGCTCATAGCTCCCTTCTGTCTGTGTCACTGTGTCACCTTGCGGGGGGAGGGACAGGCTCATAGCTCCCTTCTGTCTGTGTCACTGTGTCACCGTGCGGGGGGAGGGACAGACTCATAGCTCCCTTCTGTTTGTGTCACTGTGTCACTCTGCGGGGGGAGGGACAGTCTCATAGCTCCCTTCTGTCTGTGTCACTGTGTCACCCTGCGGGGGGAGGGACAGACGCATAGCTCCCTTCTGTCTGTGTCACTGTCACCCTGCAGGGGGGAGGGACAGGCTCATAGCTCCCTTCTGTCTGTGTCACTGTGTCACCCTGCGGGGGGAGGGACAGGCTCATAGCTCCTTTCTGTCTGTGTCACCGTGTCACCTGCGGGGGGAGGGACAGGCTCATAGCTCCCTTCTGCCTGTGTCACTGTGTCACCCTGCGGGAGGAGGGACAGACTCATAGCTCCCTTCTGTCTGTGTCACTGTGTCACCCTGCGGGGGGAGGGACAGGCTCATAGCTCCCTTCTGTCTGTGTCACCCTGCGGGGGGAGGGACAGTCTCATAGCTCCCTTCTGTCTGTATCACTGTGTCACCCTGCGGGGGGAGGGACAGACTCATAGCTCCCTTCTGTCTGTGTCACCCTGCGGGGGGAGGGACAGGCTCATAGCTCCCTTCTGTTTGTGTCACTGTGTCACCCTGCGGGGGGAGGGACAGACGCATAGCTCCCTTCTGTCTGTGTCACTGTCACCCTGCAGGGGGGAGGGACAGGCTCATAGCTCCCTTCTGTCTGTGTCACTGTGTCACCCTGCGGGGGAGGGACAGGCTCATAGCTCCCTTCTGTCTGTGTCACTGTGTCACCCTGCGGGGGGAGGGGGAGGCTCATAGCTCCCTTCTGTCTGTGTCACCCTGCGGGGGGAGGGACAGGCTCATAGCTCCCTTCTGTCTGTGTCACTGTGTCACCCTGCGGGGGGAGGGACAGGCTCATAGCTCCTTTCTGTCTGTGTCACTGTGTCACCCTGCGGGAGGAGGGACAGACTCATAGCTCCCTTCTGTCTGTGTCACAGTGTCACCCTGCGGGGGGAGGGACAGACTCATAGCTCCCTTCTGTCTGTGTCACTGTGTCACCCTGCGGGTGGAGGGACAGGCTCATAGCTTCCTTCTGTCTGTGTCACTGTGTCACCCTGCGGGGGGAGGGACAGGCTGTGTCACTGTGTCACCCTGCAGGGGAGGGTCACTGTGTCACCCTGCGGGGGGAGGGACACTGTGTCACCCTGCGGGGGGAGGGACAGACTCATACCTCACTTCTGTCTGTGTCACTGTTTCACCCTGCGGGGGAGGGACAGACTCATAGCTCCCTTCTGTCTGTGTCACTGTGTCACCCTGCGGGGGGAGGGACAGTCTCATAGCTCCCTTCTGTGTGTGTCACTGTGTCACCCTGCGGGGGGAGGGACAGGCTCATAGCTCCCTTCTGTCTGTGTCACTGTCACCCTGCGGGGGAGGGACAGACTCATAGCTCCCTTCTGTCTGTGTCACTGTGTCACCCTGCGGGGGGAGGGACAGGCTCATAGCTCCCTTCTGTCTGTGTCACTGTGTCACCCTGCGGGGGGAGGGACAGACTCATAGCTCCCTTCTGTCTGTGTCACTGTGTCACCCTGCGGGGGGAGGACAGGCTCATAGCTCCCTTCTGTCTGTGTCACTGTGTCACCCTGCGGGGGGAGGGACAGACTCATACCTCCCTTCTGTCTGTGTCACTGTGTCACCCTGCGGGGGGAGGGACAGTCTCATAGCTCCCTTCTGTCTGTGTCACCCTGCGGGGGGAGGGACAGGCTCATAGTTCCCTTCTGTCTGTTTCACTGTGTCACCCTGCGGGGGGAGGGACAGGCTCATAGCTCCCTTCTGTCTGTGTCACTGTATCACCCTGCGGGGGGAGGGACAGGCTCATAGCTCCCTTCTGTCTGTGTCACTGTGTCACTGTGTCACCCTGCGTGGGGGAGGGACAGGCTCATAGCTCCCTTCTGTCTGTGTCACTGTGTCACCCTGCGGGGGGAGGGACAGGCTCATAGCTCCCTTCTGTCTGTGTCACTGTATCACCCTGCGGGGGGAGGGACAGGCTCATAGCTCTCTTCTGTCTGTGTCACTGTGTCACCCTGCGGGGGAGGGACAGACTCATAGCTCCCTTCTGTCTGTGTCACTGTGTCACCCTGCGGGGGGAGGGACAGACTCATAGCTCCCTTCTGTCTGTGTCACTGTGTCACCCTGCGGGGGGAGGGACAGTCTCATAGCTCCCTTCTGTCTGTGTCACTGTGTCACCCTGCGGGGGAGGGACAGACTCATAGCTCCCTTCTGTCTGTGTCACTGTGTCACCCTGCTGGGGGAGGGACAGACTCATAGCTCCCTTCTGTCTGTGTCACTGTGTCACCCTGCGGGGGGAGGGACAGACTCATAGCTCCCTTCTGTCTGTGTCACTGTGTCACCCTGCGGGGGGAGGGACAGGCTCATAGCTCCCTTCTGTCTGTGTCACTGTGTCACCCTGCGGGGGGAGGGACAGTCTCATAGCTCCCTTCTGTCTGTGTCACTGTGTCACCCTGCGGGGGGAGGGACAGACTCATAGCTCCCTTCTGTCTGTGTCACTGTGTCACCCTGCGGGGGGAGGGACAGGCTCATAGCTCCCTTCTGTCTGTGTCACTGTATCACCCTGCGGGGGGAGGGACAGGCTCATAGCTCTCTTCTGTCTGTGTCACTGTGTCACCCTGCGGGGGAGGGACAGACTCATAGCTCCCTTCTGTCTGTGTCACTGTGTCACCCTGCGGGGGGAGGGACAGACTCATAGCTCCCTTCTGTCTGTGTCACTGTGTCACCCTGCGGGGGGAGGGACAGTCTCATAGCTCCCTTCTGTCTGTGTCACTGTGTCACCCTGCGGGGAGGGACAGACTCATAGCTCCCTTCTGTCTGTGTCACTGTGTCACCCTGCGGGGGGAGGGACAGACTCATAGCTCCCTTCTGTCTGTGTCACTGTGTCACCCTGCGGGGGGAGGGACAGGCTCATAGCTCCCTTCTGTCTGTGTCACTGTGTCACCCTGCGGGGGGAGGGACAGGCTCATAGCTCCCTTCTGTCTGTGTCACTGTGTCACCCTGCGGGGGAGGGACAGTCTCATAGCTCCCTTCTGTCTGTGTCACTGTGTCACCCTGCGGGGAGGGACAGACGCATAGCTCCCTTCTGTCTGTGTCACTGTGTCACCCTGCGGGGGGAGCGACAGACTCATAGCTCCCTTCTGTCTGTGTCACTGTGTCACCCTGCGGGGGGAGGGACAGTCTCATAGCTCCCTTCTGTCTGTGTCACCCTGCGGGGGAGGGACAGGCTCATAGCTCCCTTCTGTCTGTGTCACTGTGTCACCCTGCGGGGGGAGGGGACAGACTCATAGCTCCCTTCTGTCTGTGTCACTGTGTCACCCTGCGGGGGGAGGGACAGACTCATAGCTCCCTTCTGTCTGTGTCCACTGTGTCACCCTGCGGGGGGAGGGACAGACTCATAGCTCCCTTCTGTCTGTGTCACCGTGTCACCCTGCGGGGGAGGGGCAGTGTTTCACCTGCGGGGGGAGGGGCAGTGTGTCACCCTGCGGGGGGAGGGGCAGTGTGTCACCCTGTGGGGGGAGGGGCAGTGTGTCACCCTGTGGGGGGAGGGGCAGTGTGTCACCCTGCGGGGCGAAGTTTCACCGTTGGCGTGAGGGGAGCCGGCGCTGTACCACGTCAGAAAGCCACGCCCCCCCGTGCTCTCGTCCGTGACCATCTCCAGCATCATATGGGGACCTGTGGACATTAGTGCCCCGGGTCTGAATGTCCCGCACACGCGTGCTAGCTGCTGCGTGCTCCGGCTGTGCCCATTATACACGCTTAGGTAATCAAAGCGGCAGCTCGGGTCCGACTCCATGTCAAGGACACGGAATGACAACATTACCACGTGTCCCTCAGGGACCTGCGGAGAGAAGACGCGCGGTGTCAGGGGCCGTCTCCTGCAGGGTCTCTCCCTCCCCATCTCTCTCTACCCCCTCTCCCTCCCTGTCTCTCTCCACCCCCTCTCTCACCTCCGTCTCTCTCTCCACCCCCTCTCCCTCCCCCGTCTCTCTCTCCACCCCTCTCCCTCCCCGTCTCTCTCTCCACCCCCTCTCCCTCCCCCGTCTCTCTCTCCACCCCTCTCCCTCCCCCGTCTCTCTCTCCACCCCTCTCCCTCCCCGTCTCTCTCTCCACCCCTCTCCCTCCCGTCTCTCTCTCTCCATCCCCTCTCCCTCCCGTCTCTCTCTCCACCCCTCTCCCTCCCCGTCTCTCTCTCCACCCCCTCTCCCTCCCCATCTCTCTCTCCACCCCCTCTCCTCCCCCGTCTCTCTCTCCACCCCTCTCCCTCCCCATCTCTCTCTCCACCCCCTCTCCCTCCCCGTCTCTCTCTCCATCCCCTCTCCTCCCCGTCTCTCTCTCCGACCCCTGTCCATCACCCGTCTCTCTCTCCACCCCCTGTCCATCACCCGTCTCTCTCTCCACCCCCTGTCCATCACCCGTCTCTCTCTCCACCCCTCTCCCTCCCCGTCTCTCTCTCCACCCCCTGTCCATCACCCGTCTCCCTCCCCGTCTCTCTCTCCACCCCCTCTCCCTCCCCTTCTCTCTCTCCACCCCGTCCATCACCCGTCTCCCTCCCTCCCGTCTCTCTCTCTCCCTCCCTGTTTCTCTCTCTCCACCCTCTGTCTCTATCTCCCCCCCTCTCTCTCCCTCCCCGTCTCTCTCTCCACCCCCTCGCCCTCCCCGTCTCTCTCTCCACCCCGTCCATCACCCATCTCCCTCCCTCCCTGTCTCTCTCTCTCCACCCTCTGTCTCTATCTCCCCCTCTCTCTCCCTCCCCGTCTCTCTCTCCACCCTGTCCATCAACCATCTCCCTCCTTGTCTCTCTCTCTCCACCCTCTGTCTCTATCTCCTCCTCTCTCTCCTCCCCGTCTCTCTCTCCACCCCCTGTCCATCACCCGTCTCTCTCTCCACCCCCTGTCCATCACCCCTCTCCCTCCCCGTCTCTCTCTCCACCCCCTGTCCATCACCCGTCTCCCTCCCCGTCTCTCTCTCAACCCTTCTCCCTCCCCTTCTCTCTCTCCACCCCGTCCATCACCGTCTCCCTCCCTCCCCGTCTCTCTCTCTCTCCCTCCCTGTTTCTCTCTCTCCACCCTCTGTCTCTATCTCCCCCCTCTCTCTCCCTCCCCGTCTCTCTCTCCACCCCCTCTCCCTCCCCGTCTCTCTCTCCACCCCGTCCATCACCCATCTCCCTCCCTCCCTGTCTCTCTCTCTCCACCCTCTGTCTCTATCTCCCCCTCTCTGTCCCTCCCCGTCTCTCTCTCTCCCTCCCTGTTTCTCTCTCTCCACCCTCTGTCTCTCTCTCCCTCACCTGTCTCTCTCCCCCCTCTGTCTCTCTCCCCCCTCTGTCTCTATCTCTCCAACCCCCGTTTCTCTCTCTCCCTCCTCGTTTCTCTCTCTAGACCCTCTGTCTCTATCTCCCCCCTCTCTCTCCCTCCCCGTCTCTCTCTCTCTCTCCCTCCCTGTTTCTCTCTCTCCACCCTCTGTCTCTATCTCCCCCCGTCTCTTTCTCTACCCCCTCTGTCTCTCTCCCTCTTCTCTCTCCCTCCCCCCTCTCTCCCCCTCTGTCTGTATCTCCCTCCTCTCCCACCCTCCCCCGTCTCTCTCTCCCCCTGTCTCTATCTCCCCCCCTCTCTCTCCCTCCCCTCTCTCTCCCTCCACCCCGCTCCCCCTCTATCTCCATCCACTCTCTCACTCAACCCCTCTCCCTCTGCTCCCCTGTTCTCTGTCTCTATCTCCCCCCCCCTCTAACATTCTTTCCCCCCCCCACCCATCTCCCCCCCCACCCACTTTTAGATATATATATACAGTATATATAATATGTTACCGTGATGTTCCAGACGCACTTCTTGTTGTGCGGGTAATAATTGGGGAACCCCTCACTCGCGATGTACCCAGAATCCCCGGTAATGTCCCCTCCGCACAGAAACACCGGCCTGACAATAATACAAAGGGTTAAACACGAGGAGACATAGAGAGAGAGAGAAGAGAGAGAGAAGAGAGAGAAAAGAGAGAGAGTAAAAGAGAGGAGGAGAGTGAGAAGAGAGAGAGACGAGAGAGAAAAGACAAGAAGAGAGACAGAGAAAAAGAAGAGAGAGAAGGGAGGAGAGGAGAGAGAGGGAAGGAGGATGGAGGGAGAGGGGAGATAGAGAGGGAGTGGTAGGGATGGGGGGAGAGAGAGGGAGGGATAGTGAGCAGGAGAGGGGAGAAAAAGGGAGGAGGGAGGGAGAGGGGAGATAGAGAGGGGAGAGGGAGGGGTGGGAATGGGGAGATAGAGGGAGAGAGAAGAGAGGAGGGAGGGAGGGAAAGGGGAGATAGAGAGGGAGTGGTTGTAATGGGGGAGAGAGAGGGGAGGAGAGATAGAGAAAGAAGGAGGGAGAAAGATAGTGCAGGAAAGAGAGAGTGGGGGGGGGAGAGATAGTTGGGGGAGAGAGATAGTTGGGGGAGAGAGATAGTGCGGAAAAGAGACAAAGGAGAGCGAGGGGGAAAGGGGGAGAGAGATAATGAGGTGAAGAGAGAGACAGAGGGAGAAAGAGAACGTGAGAGCAAGTTGGAGAAGGAGAGAGAGAGGGTTACAGATAGAGTGGGAGAGAAAGGGAAAGGAGGAGGAGGAGGGAGAGAGTGAAGGGGGAGAGATAGTATCAGTAAGGAGGGGGAAAGTGTGAGCGAGGGGTGCAAGAGATAGGAGGAGAGATATAGTGTGAGTGAGGGGGGGAGACAGATAGCGTGTGAGTAAGTGGGGGGAGATAGGGGGGAGAGAGATAGAATGTGAGTGAGGGGAGAGAAGGTGTGAGTGAGGGGTGGAGAGAGAAAGAGGGGGATAGAGTGTGAGAGAGGGGAAAGAAGGTGTGAGTGAGGGGTGGAGAGAGAAAGAGGGAGATAGAGTGTGAGAGAGGGGAGAGAAGGTGTGAGTGAGGGGTGGAGAGAGAAAGAGGGGGATAGAATGTGAGTGAGGGGAGAGAAGGTGTGAGTGAGGGGTGGAGAGAGAAAGAGGGGGATAGAGTTGTGAGAGAGGGGAGAGAAGGTGTGAGTGAGGGATGGAGAGAGAAAGAGGGGGATAGAGTGTGAGAGAGGGGAGAGAAGGTGTGAGTGAGGGGTGGAGAGAGAAAGAGGGGAATAGAATGTGAGTGAGGGGAGAAAAGGTGTGAGTGAGGGGTGGAGAGAGAAGAGGGGAAATGCATTATAATTGTCTGTGTGCGTCCCGCTAAGCATGAGAGAACCACATCATTACCGGGAGTTACATTGTATCAGTTCTGTATCGTGTGTGCGCATTGCAATAGTGTTTCACTGCCAACCGCAACAAAGAAAAAAGGTTTATAAAAACTAGCAGCCTTTTGCATAGCGCATAAGCAGAGGCAACTTTGGCTGGGAACGTCCTAGAGCGCTGAGTTTTTGAGGTGAGTGCTGCTGCGGTAAAACCATTAAAAAGGTTATCACACAATTTTTTATAAAGCCTTATAAAAATTGATGAATTAAAGTTACCCCATTTTAACTGTTTTAACATTATAGACATAAGGGGATTTTTCATTCAGGCCAGAACAGGAGGTAACACTTAAAGTGTGAGTACTAGGCTTTAAAATGAATGGCAGGAAACCCCAGTGAGTAAGCAATGCATAATTAGACTCAGGTTTCTAAATCCACCCTGCTGATTCAGTCCCCCTGTGTCTAGTAGTTCAAAGAAACTGACACTGTCAAGTGTTGAGTGGGGAGGGAGAGAGGTAAATAGTTTTCCCTGACATATGACCAGGTGTCAGGGGAAAAGGCAGACAACATGTCACCAGGGAGGTGGGCTTGGCTAGGTATGCTAATCAGCTTAAGGGCGAAGTTCGCACATGCTCGCAGCATACCTTGAAGCCTCTGCCAGGCTCCCTGAAGTATGGGCGAACCTTGTCAATAGGTGGGATGTTTTGTTCCCACGCCGCGATTGGTTGCGCGGTGTAAAGATAGGACTTGTGAGGTTTTAAAGTCCGTGCAGCCAATCAGGGGGTAGATTCAACATGCTGTAAAAAGATTCACCTGAGATTTAATCTAAGATCTTTCCTGTAACCAGAGTTAACATCGTAACTAAATAAGTGTATTTTCGTATTATTTTATAAATTAAGCTGTGTATGTTCATTGTGTGAATAAATTACAATTTATTTTATCTCACGTTTTGCTCAATCAAAGGATCCGGGTATTTTTGTGTTAAAAGCATTGGTCTCCCGTGACAACCCCCTACTACTAACCCCCACTACTAAACCCCCACTACTAAACCCCCCACTAATAACCCCACACTAATAACCCCCAACTAATACTAACCCAACCCACTATCCCTAACCCCTACTACTAACCCCCACACTAATAACCCCCCACTAATAATCCCCCACTACTAACCCCTCACTAATACCCCCCCTCACTAATAACCCCCCACGAGCCCTGAAGGTATATATTCCCAGTGGAGCGTTTGCAGGGTTAGGATATTAAGGTCTTATACTAGGAGGCGGGAGGCGTTTCAGGGCTGAGCGCTCTCTCTGAATTTATGAATTGGCGTCTGTGATGTAGAAGGAATTAAACAGGTTTGAAGAGTATAAATATATGTATATATGCTCCCTGTGTATACACCACAGCCCGAATAAAGAGCCTTTGTGTATACACAGCAAGCATATAAACATCTCTGCGTATTACAGCGAGGGAGAGAGGGAGAGACACACACACAGGGAGACACATACACACCCAGAGATACACACACACATACACACACACAGACACACGCACACACAGGGAGACACATACACCCAGAGTTACACACACACACAGCGAGCATATAAACATCTCTGCGTATTACAGAGAGGGAGAGAGGGAGACACACACAGGGAGACACATACACACCCAGAGATACACACACACATACACACATACAGACATACGCACACACACAGGGAGACACATACACACACACACACACAGGGAGACACACACAACCAGAGTTACACACACATACACACACACAGAGACATACACACACACACACACACACACACACACACACACACACACACACACACACACACACACACACACACACACACACACACACACACACACACACACACAGAGACACACACACACACACACACACACACACACACACACACACCCAGAGATATACACACACACACACACACACACACACAGACATACACACACATGGAGACACATACACACACACAGACATACACGCACACACACACAGGGAGACACACACACACACCGAGAGATACACACACATACACACACACAGACATACACACACAAACACACAGGGAGACACACACACCCAGAGATATACACACATACACAGACACACAGACATACACACACAGGGAGACACATACACACACACAGTCATACACGCACACACACACACACACAGGGAGACACACACACCGAGAGATACACACACATACACACACACAGACATACACGCACACACACACAGACAGGGAGACACATACACACACAGGTAGACACACACACCCAGAGATACACACACATACACACACACAGACATACACGCACACACACACACACACACACACACACACACACACACACACACACACACACACACACACACACACACACACACACACACACAGGGAGACACATACACACACAGATAGACACACACACCCAGAGATACACACACATACACACACACGAACATACACGCACACACACACACACACACACACAGGGAGACACATACACACACAGGTAGACACACACACCCAGAGATACACACACAGACATACACACACACACACACACACACACACACACACACACACACACACACACACACACACACACACAGATACACACACACGGATACACACACACACACACACAGGGAGACACACACACACCCAGAGATACACACACAGACATACAGTACACGCACACACCCAGAGATACACACACATACACACAGACAGACATACACGCACACACACACACACACACACAGGGAAACACACTCACACGGAGACACACACAGATACACGCACACACACACACAGATACACACACACACACAGGGAGATACACACACACACACACAAACACATACAGAGCTACAGATACACACACACACACGGAGATGAGATACAGGGATGGGGGGGAGGGGGAGAGAGGGGGACGGGGGGGGGGGGACGGGGGAGGGGTAGAGAGGTTGGAGGGCCAGGGGGCACGGGGGGGAGAGGGGGCATGGTGGGGAGAGGGGGCGCGGGAGGAGAGGGGGTGCGGGGGAAAGAGGGGAGAGAGGGGGGCGGGGGAAAGATGGGAGAGAGAGGGGCGGGGGGGAGAGGGGGCTCGGGGGAAAGAGGGGAGAGAGGGGAGCGGGGGAGAGAGGGGGCGGGAGAGAGGGGAGAGAGGGGGCGGGGGAGAGAGGGGGGCGGGGGAGAGAGGGAGGCGGGGGGAGAGGGGGCGCGGGGGAAAGAGATGGGAGAGAGGGAGGTGGGGGGGGGGGGAAAGAGGGGAGAGAGGGGGAGGGGGAGAGAGGGGGACGGGGGGGGGACGGGGGAGGGGTAGAGAGGTTGGAGGGCCAGGGGGCACGGGGGGGAGAGGGGGCATGGTGGGGAGAGGGGGCGCGGGAGGAGAGGGGTGCGGGGGAAAGAGGGGAGAAGAGGGGGACGGGGGAAAGATGGGAGAGAGGGGGCTCGGGGGAAAGAGGGGAGAGAGGGGAGCGGGGGAGAGAGGGGAGAGAGGGGGCGGGGGAGAGAGGGAGGCGGGGGAGAGAGGGGGGCGGGGGAGAGAGGGAGGCGGGGGGAGAGGGGGCGCGGAGGAAAGAGGGGGGAGAGAGGGAGGCGGGGGGGGCAAAGAGGGGAGAGATGGGGCGGGGGAGAGAGGGGGGCAGGGGAGAGAGGGGGGCAGGGGAGAGGGGGGGGGCGGGGAAGCTTCAGTTCATTTCAGTTCTCTGAATTCCTCACATACTATGGTATTACTGCAACCGATAATTATACAGCCTGTGTGTTTAGTGAGGGGGGGAGAGGATAGGGGGAGAAAGAAAGTGTAAGGGGAGAGAGAGGGGCAAGAGAGAGGGGGGAGAGGGAGGCGAGAGTGAGAGAGAGAGGGGGATAGAGGGGGATAGAGTGGGAGGGGAGAGAGAGAGGTGGGGAGAGGTAGGGGAGTGCAAGAGAGAGAGGAGGAGAGAGATGGGGGAGAGGGAGGGGAGAGCAAGAGCGAGATGGGGAGAGACAGGGGAGAGGGGCGGAGAGAGGAGGAGAGAGAGGGGCAAGAGAGAGGAGGAGAGGGGCAAGAGAGAGGGGAGTGCAGACAGGAGGAGAGAGAGTGGGTAGAGAGGGAGGGGGTAGAGAGAGAGGGAGGAGAAGGAAAGGGGAGGGAGGGAGAGGAGAGAGGGGAGAGAGAGGGGAGGGGAGAGAAAGGGGAGAGAGAGGGGTGAGAGGAAGGGGGAAGAGGGAGGGCAGAGTGGGAGAGACAAGGAGAGAGAGAGTGGGGAAAGAGGGAGGGGAGAGAGTGGGGAAAGAGGGAGGGGAGAGAGTGGGGAAAGAGGGAGGGGAGAGAGAGAGAGGGAGGGGAGAGAGAGAGAGGGAGGGGAGAGCAAGAGAGAGATGGGGAGAGGGAGAGGAGGAGGGAGAGGGGGAGAGGAGGAGGGAGAGGGGCAGTGAGAGAAGAGGAGAGAGTGGAGGGGGGAACGAGGAAAGGGAGAGTGATGTGTGTGTGTGTGAGAGAGAGAGGGGGAGAGGAGAGGTAGGGGAGAAAAATAAAGGGGAGGGTGAGAGTGATGTGAGAGAGAGGGAGAGAGATGGGGGAAAGGGAAGCAGACAGAGAGAAGGGGAGCAAGAGAGGGAAAGGGGGCAGATTAAAATACATCTATCTACCTACCTGTCTCTGCCTGTCTGTCTGTCTCTGTCTGTCTGCCTGTCTCTCTGCCTGTCTGTCTCTGTCTGTCTCTCTGCCTGTCTCTGTCTGCCTGCCTGCCTGTCTGTCTCTGTCTGCCTGTCTGTCTCTGTCTGCCTGTCTGTCTCTCTGTCTGCCTGTCTGTCTCTGTCTGCCTGTCTGTCTCTGTGTCTGTCTGTCTCTGTCTCTGTCTGCCTGTCTGTCTCTGTCTGCCTGTCTGTCTCTGTGTCTGTCTGTCTGTCTCTGTCTGCCTGCCTGTCTCTGTGTCTGTCTGTCTCTGCCTGCCTATCTGTCTCTGTGTCTGTCTGTCTCTGTCTGCCTGTTTGTCTCTGTCTGCCTGTCTGTCTCTGTCTGCCTGTCTGTCTCTGTCTGCCTGTCTGTCTCTGTCTGCCTGTCTGTCTCTGTCTGCCTGTCTGTCAGTCTCTGTCTCTGTGTCTGTCTGTCTGCCTGTCTGTCTCTGTCTCTGTCTGCCTGTCTCTGTCTGCCTGTCTGTGTCTGCCTGTCTGTCTCTGTATGCCTGTCTCTGTCTGCCTGTCTGTTTCTGTCTGCCTGTCTGTCTCTGTCTGCCTGTCTGTCTCTGTCTGCCTGTCTGTCTCTGTCTGCCTGTCAGTCTCTGTCTCTGTGTCTGTCTGTCTGCCTGTCTGTCTCTGTCTCTGTCTGCCTGTCTGTCTCTGTCTGCCTGTCTGTCTCTGTATGCCTGTCTGTCTCTGTATGCCTGTCTGTCTCTGTATGCCTGTCTCTGTCTGCCTGTCTGTCTCTGTCTGCCTGTCAGTCTCTGTCTCTGTGTCTGTCTGTCTGTCTGTCTCTGTCTGCCTGTCTGTCTCTGTCTGCCTGTCTGTCTCTGAATGCCTGTCTCTGTATGCCTGTCTCTGTCTGCCTGTCTGTCTCTGTCTGCCTGTCTGTCTCTGTGTCTGTCTCTGTCTGCCTGTCAGTCTCTGTCTCTGTGTCTGTCTGCCTGTCTGTCTCTGTGTCTGTCTCTGTCTGTCTCTCTGCCTGTCTCTGTCTGTCTCTCTGCCTGTCTCTGTCTGTCTGTCTGTCTCTGTCTGTCTCTGTATCTGTCTGCCTGTCAGTCTCTGTCTCTGTGTCTGTCTCTGTCTGCCTGTCTGTCTCTGTTTCTGTCTCTCTGCCTGTCTCTGTCTGTCTCTCTGCCTGTCTCTGTCTGTCTCTCTGCCTGTCTCTGCCTGTCTCTGTCTGTCTGTCTCTGTCTGTCTGTCTGTCTCTGCCTGTCTCTGTCTGTCTCTGTGTCTGTCTCTCTGCCTGTCTCTGTCTGTCTCTCTGCCTGTCTCTGCCTGTCTGTCTCTGTCTGTCTGACTGTCTCTGCCTGTCTCTGTCTGTCTCTGTGTCTGTCTCTGTCTGCCTGTCTGTTTCTGTCTGCCTATCTGTCTCTGTCTGTCTCTGTGTATGTCTCTGTCTGTCTCTCTGTCTGTCTCTGCCTGTCTCTGTCTGTCTCTGTGTCTGTCTCTGTCTGCCTGTCTGTTTCTGTCTGCCTATCTGTCTCTGTCTGTCTCTCTGCCTGTCTCTGTCTGTCTGTCTGTCTCTGTCTGTCTCTGTATCTGTCTGCCTGTCAGTCTCTGTCTCTGTGTCTGTCTCTGTCTGCCTGTCTGTCTCTGTTTCTGTCTCTCTGCCTGTCTCTGTCTGTCTCTCTGCCTGTCTCTGTCTGTCTCTCTGCCTGTCTCTGCCTGTCTCTGTCTGTCTGTCTGTCTCTGTCTGTCTGTCTGTCTCTGCCTGTCTCTGCCTGTCTCTGTCTGTCTCTGTGTCTGTCTCTCTGCCTGTCTCTGTCTGTCTCTCTGCCTGTCTCTGCCTGTCTCTGCCTGTCTCTGCCTGTCTGTCTGACTGTCTCTGCCTGTCTCTGTCTGTCTCTGTGTCTGTCTCTGTCTGCCTGTCTGTTTCTGTCTGCCTATCTGTCTCTGTCTGTCTCTGTGTATGTCTCTGTCTGTCTCTCTGTCTGTCTCTGCCTGTCTCTGTGTCTGTGTCTGTCTCTCTGCCTATCTGTCTGTCTCTGTCTCTGTGTCTGTCTCTGTCTGTCTCTGTCTGTGTCTGTGTCTGTCTCTGTCTGTCTCTGTCTGTCTCTCTGTCTCTGTCTGTCTCTCTGTCTGTGTCTGTCTCTCTGTCTGTCTATCTTAGGCTGCATCCATAGAAGCACCGACAGTTCTCCTCCGCGCTGAGGCGGTGCGCGATCGGGAGGCGGAGCACTGACGAACTGGGGCCAATAGCCCGCGAAGCGCCCACGTCTAGGTGACGCTGCTTCGCTGTGATTGGAGGTTTCAGCCGACAGCGCGCTCAGATACAAATTCTGATGTCGGCTGAAAATCCAGCGCCTCAGCGCGCCTGCGCACGCTCGCGGGAGCCCCCTCTCAGGACATCCTCAGCGCGCCTGCGCACGCTCGCGGGAGCCCCCTCTCAGGACATCCTCAGCGCACCTGCGCACGCTCGCGGAGCCCCCTCTCGGACATCCTCAGCGCGCCTGCGCACGCTCGCGGGAGCCCCCTCTCAGGACATCCTCAGCGCGCCTGCGCACGCTCGCGGGAGCCCCTCTCAGGACATCCTCAGCACGCCTGCGCACGCTCGCGGGAGCCCCCTCTCAGGACATCCTCAGCGCGCCTGCGCACGCTCGCGGGAGCCCCCTCTCAGGACATCCTCAGCGCGCCTGCGCACGCTCGCGGGAGCCCCCTCTCAGGACATCCTCAGCGCGCCTGCGCACGCTCGCGGGAGCCCCTCTCAGGACATCCTCAGCACGCCTGCGCACGCTCGCGGGAGCCCCCTCTCAGGACATCCTCAGCGCGCCTGCGCACGCTCGCGGGAGCCCCCTCTCAGGACATCCTCAGCACGCCTGCGCACGCTCGCGGGAGCCCCCTCTCAGGACATCCTCAGCACGCCTGCGCACGCTCGCGGGAGCCCCCTCTCAGGACATCCTCAGCGCGCCTGCGCACGCTCGCGGGAGCCCCTCTCAGGACATCCTCAGCGCGCCTGCGCACGCTCGCGGGAGCCCCCTCTCAGGACATCCTCAGCGCGCCTGCGCACGCTCGCGGGAGCCCCCTCTCAGGACATCCTCAGCACGCCTGCGCACGCTCGCGGGAGCCCCCTCTCAGGACATCCTCAGCGCGCCTGCGCACGCTCGCGGGAGCCCCTCTCAGGACATCCTCAGCGCGCCTGCGCACGCTCGCGGGAGCCCCTCTCAGGACATCCTCAGCACGCCTGCGCACGCTCGCGGGAGCCCCCTCTCAGGACATCCTCAGCGCGCCTGCGCACGCTCGCGGGAGCCCCTCTCAGGACATCCTCAGCGCGCCTGCGCACGCTCGCGGGAGCCCCCTCTCAGGACATCCTCAGCGCGCCTGCGCACGCTCGCGGGAGCCCCCTCTCAGGACATCCTCAGCACGCCTGCGCACGCTCGCGGGAGCCCCCTCTCAGGACATCCTCAGCACGCCTGCGCACGCTCGCGGGAGCCCCTCTCAGGACATCCTCAGCGCGCCTGCGCACGCTCGCGGGAGCCCCCTCTCAGGACATCCTCAGCGCGCCTGCGCACGCTCGCGGGAGCCCCCTCTCAGGACATCCTCAGCGCGTCCTGCGCACGCTCGCGGGAGCCCCTCTCAGGACATCCTCAGCACGCCTGCGTACGCTCGCGGGAGCCCCCTCTCAGGACATCCTCAGCGCGCCTGCGCACGCTCGCGGGAGCCCCCTCTCAGGACATCCTCAGCACGCCTGCGCACGCTCGCGGGAGCCCCCTCTCAGGACATCCTCAGCACGTCTGCGCACGCTCGCGGGAGCCCCCTCTCAGGACATCCTCAGCGCGCCTGCGCACGCTCGCGGGAGCCCCCTCTCAGGACATCCTCAGCACGCCTGCGCACGCTCGCGGGAGCCCCCTCTCAGGACATCCTCAGCACGCCTGCGCACGCTCGCGGGAGCCCCCTCTCAGGACATCCTCAGCGCGCCTGCGCACGCTCGCGGGAGCCCCCTCTCAGGACATCCTCAGCGCGCCTGCGCACGCTCGCGGGAGCCCCCTCTCAGGACATCCTCAGCACGCCTGCGCACGCTCGCGGGAGCCCCCTCTCAGGACATCCTCAGCGCGCCTGCGCACGCTCGCGGGAGCCCCCTCTCAGGACATCCTCAGCGCGCCTGCGCACGCTCACGGGAGCCCCCTCTCAGGACATCCTCAGCGCGCCTGCGCACGCTCGCGGGAGCCCCCTCTCAGGACATCCTCAGCGCGCCTGCGCACGCTCGCGGGAGCCCCCTCTCAGGACATCCTCAGCGCGCCTGCGCACGCTCGCGGGAGCCCCCTCTCAGGACATCCTCAGCGCGCCTGCGCACGCTCGCGGGAGCCCCTCTCAGGACATCCTCAGCACGCCTGCGCACGATCGCGGGAGCCCCTCTCAGGACATCCTCAGCACGCCTGCGCACGCTCGCGGGAGCCCCCTCTCAGGACATCCTCAGCGCACCTGCGCACGCTCGCGGGAGCCCCCTCTCAGGACATCCTCAGCGCGCCTGCGCACGCTCGCGGGAGCCCCCTCTCAGGACATCCTCAGCACGCCTGCGCACGCTCGCGGGAGCCCCCTCTCAGGACATCCTCAGCGCGCCTGCGCACGCTCGCGGGAGCCCCCTCTCAGGACATCCTCAGAACGCCTGCGCACGCTCGCGGGAGCCCCCTCTCAGGACATCCTCAGCGCGCCTGCGCACGCTCGCGGGAGCCCCTCTCAGGACATCCTCAGCACGCCTGCGCACGCTCGCGGGAGCCCCCTCTCAGGACATCCTCAGCGCGCCTGCGCACGCTCGCGGGAGCCCCCTCTCAGGACATCCTCAGCACGCCTGCGCACGCTCGCGGGAGCCCCCTCTCAGGACATCCTCAGCGCGCCTGCGCACGCTCGTGGGAGCCCCCTCTCAGGACATCCTCAGCACGTCTGCGCACGATCGCGGGAGCCCCCTCTCAGGACATCCTCAGCGCGCCTGCGCACGCTCGCGGGAGCCCCCTCTCAGGACATCCTCAGCACGCCTGCGCACGCTCGCGGGAGCCCCCTCTCAGGACATCCTCAGCACGCCTGCG
Source organism: Ascaphus truei (assembly GCF_040206685.1). NCBI lineage: Eukaryota > Metazoa > Chordata > Amphibia > Anura > Ascaphidae > Ascaphus > Ascaphus truei. Next base: position 66,828 of record NW_027457087.1, on the reverse strand, counting down.
CACGCTCGCGGGAGCCCCCTCTCAGGACATCCTCAGCACGCCTGCGCACGCTCGCGGGAGCCCCCTCTCAGGACATCCTCAGCACGCCTGCGCACGCACGCGGGAGCCCCCTCTCAGGACATCCTCAGCACGCCTGCGCACGCTCGTGGGAGCCCCCTCTCAGGACATCCTCAGCACGTCTGCGCACGATCGCGGGAGCCCCCTCTCAGGACATACTCAGCGCGCCAGCGCACGCTCGCGGGAGCCCCCTCTCAGGACATCCTCAGCACGTCTGCGCACGCTCGCGGGAGCCCCCTCTCAGGACATACTCAGCGCGCCTGCGCACGCTCGCGGGAGCCCCCTCTCAGGACATCCTCAGCACGTCTGCGCACGCTCGCGGGAGCCCCCTCTCAGGACATCCTCAGCACGCCTGCGCACGCTCGCGGGAGCCCCCTCTCAGGACATACTCAGCGCGCCTGCGCACGCTCGCGGGAGCCCCCTCTCAGGACATCCTCAGCGCGCCTGCGCACGCTCGCGGGAGCCCCCTCTCAGGACATCCTCAGCACGCCTGCGCACACTCGCGGGAGCCCCTCTCAGGACATCCTCAGCGCGCCTGCGCACGCTCGCGGGAGCCCCCTCTCAGGACATCCTCAGCGCGCCTGCGCACGCTCGCGGGAGCCCCCTCTCAGGACATCCTCAGCGCGCCTGCGCACGCTCGCGGGAGCCCCCTCTCAGGACATCCTCAGCACGCCTGCGCACGCTCGCGGGAGCCCCCTCTCAGGACATCCTCAGCACGCCTGCGCACGCTCGCGGGAGCCCCCTCTCAGGACATCCTCAGCGCGCCTGCGCACGCTCGCGGGAGCCCCCTCTCAGGACATCCTCAGCACGCCTGCGCACGCTCGCGGGAGCCCCCTCTCAGGACATCCTCAGCACGCCTGCGCACGCTCGCTGTCACTGTCCCCTCACTGTCCCCTCTCTGTCACTGTCCCCTCTCCTCCCTCTCTCTGTCACTGTCCCCTCTCCTCCTTCTCCCTGTCGCTGTCCCCTCTCCTCCTTCTCTCTGTCACTGTCCCCTCTCCTCCTTCTCTCTGCCACTGTCCCCTCTCCTCCTTCTCTCTGTCACTTTCCCCTCTCCTCTTTCTCTCTGTCACTGTCCCCTCTCCCCCTTCTCTCTGTCACTGTCCCCTCTCCTCCTTCTCTCTGTCGCTGTCCCCTCTCCTCCTTCTCTCTGTCACTGTCCCCTCTCCTCCTTCTCTCTGCCACTGTCCCCTCTCCTCCTTCTCTCTGTCACTTTCCCCTCTCCTCTTTCTCTCTGTCACTGTCCCCTCTCCTCCTTCTCTCTGTCACTATCCCCTCTTCTCCGTCCCCCTGTCACTGTCCGCCTCTCCTCCTTCTCTCTGTCACTGTCCCCTCTCCTCCTTCTCTCTGTCACTGTCCCCTCTCCTCCTTCTCTCTGTCACTGTCTCCTCTCCTCCTTCTCTCTGTCCCCTCTCCTCCTTCTCTCTGTCACTGTCCCCTCTCCTCCCTCTCTCTGTCACTGTCCCCTCTCCTCATTCTCTCGGTCACTGTCCCCTCTCCTCCCTCTCTCTGTCGCTATCCCCTCTCCTCCTCTCTGTCACTGTTCCCTCTCCTCCTTCTCTCTGTCACTGTCCCCTCTCCCCCTTCTCTCTGTCACTGCCCCCTCTCCTCCTTCTCTCTGTCACTGTCCCCTCTCCCCCTCCTCTCTGTCACTGTCCGCTCTCCCCCTTCTCTCTGTCACTGTACCCTCTCCTCCTTCTCTCTGTCACTGTCCCCTCTCCTCCTTCTCTCTGTCACTGCCCCCTCTCCTCCTTCTCTCAGTCACTGTCCCCTCTCCTCCTCTCTGTCACTGTTCCCTCTCCTCCTTCTCTCTGTCACTGTCCCCTCTCCCCCTTCTCTCTGTCACTGCCCCCTCTCCTCCTTCTCTCTGTCACTGTCCCCTCTCCCCCTCCTCTCTGTCACTGTCCCCTCTCCCCTTCTCTCTGTCACTGCCCCCTGTCCTCCTTCTCTCAGTCACTGTCCCCTCTTCTCCTTCTCTCTGTCGCTGTCCCCTCTCCTCCTTCTCTCTGTCGCTGTCCCCTCTCCTCCTTCTCTCTGTCACTGTCCCTCTCCTCCTTCTCTCTGTCACTGTCCCCTCTCCTCCATCTCTCTGTCACTGCCCCCTCTCCTCCTCCTCTCTGTCACTGTCCCCTCTCCTCCTCCTATCTGTCACCCTCTCCTCCCTCTCTCTGTCACTGTCCCCTCTCTTCCTTCTCTCTGTCACTGTCCCCTCCCCTCCTTCTCTCTGTCACTGTCCCCTCCCCTCCTTCTCTCTGTCACTGTCCCCTCTCCTCCTTCTCTCTGTCACTGTCCCCTCTCCTCCTTCTCACTGTCACTGTCCCCTCTCCTCCTTCTCACTGTCACTGTCCCCTCTCCTCCTTCTCTCTGTCACTGTCCCCTCTTCTCCCTCTCTCTGTCACTGTCCCCTCTCCCCCTTCTCTCTGTCACTGTCCCCTCTCCTCCTTCTCTCTGTCACTGTCCCCTCTCCTCCTTCTCTCTGTCACTGTCCTCTCTCCTCCCTCTCTCTGTCACTGTCCCCTCTCCCCCTTCTCTCTGTCACTGTCCTCTCTCCTCCCTCTCTCTGTCACTGTCCCCTCCCCCCCTTCTCTCTGTCACTGTCCCCTCTCCTCCTCCTCTCAGTCATTGTCCCCTCTCCTCCTTCTCTCTGTCACTGTCCCCTCTCCTCCTTCTCTCTGTCACTGTCCCCTCTCCTCCTTCTCTCTGTCACTGTCCCCTCTCCCCCTTCTCTCTGTCACTGTCCTCTCTCCTCCCTCTCTCTGTCACTGTCCCCTCTCCCCCTTCTCTCTGTCACTGTCCCCTCTCCTCCTTCTCTCAGTCACTGTCCCCTCTCCTCCCTCTCTCTGTCACTGTCCCCTCTCTTCCTTCTCTCTGTCACTGTCCCCTCTCCTCCCTCTCTCTGTCACTGTCCCCTCTCCTCCTTCTCTCTGTCACTGTCCCCTCTCCCCCTTCTCTCTGTCACTGTCCCCTCTCCTCCTTCTCTCTGTCACTGTCCCCTCTCCTCCTTCTCTCTGTCACTGTCCCCTCTCCTCCTTCTCACTGTCACTGTCCCCTCTCCTCCTTCTCACTGTCACTGTCCCCTCTCCTCCTTCTCACTGTCACTGTCCCCTCTCCTCCTTCTCTCTGTCACTGTCCCCTCTCCTCCCTCTCTCTGTCACTGTCCCCTCTCCTCCTTCTCTCTGTCACTGTCCCCTCTCCCCCTTCTCTCTGTCACTGTCCTCTCTCCTCCCTCTCTCTGTCACTTTCAGCTCTCCCCCTTCTCTCTGTCACTGTCCCCTCTCCTCCTTCTCTCAGTCACTGCCCCTCTCCTCCTTCTCTCTGTCACTGTCCCCTCTCCTCCCTCTCTCTGTCACTGTCCCCTCTCCTCCTTCTCTCTGTCACTGTCCCCTCTCCCCCTTCTCTCTGTCACTGTCCTCTCTCCTCCCTCTCTCTGTCACTTTCAGCTCTCCCCCTTCTCTCTGTCACTGTCCCCTCTCCTCCTTCTCTCTGTCACTGTCCCCTCTCCTCCTTCTCTCTGTCCCTGTCCCCTCTACTCTTATAGCAGCACTAGAGACACAGTGAGAAGTAGCTAGGAAGGGGTAACCTGCCCCCTGAAGTGCCTTATTGCTCTCTCCTTACCTGGTGTAGTTGGGGGTTGGTGTATCGGGGACCTGACCCCAGCAGACCCCCAAAATCATGGTGAGGCAGTGGAAGAGTAAGTGGACCATGGTGCAGTGTCCGGCGGTGTAGCAGAGAGAAACTGTGTGTGTGCAGAGGGCAGTGAACGAGATTAGTGTGAGGAGGAGAAGAGAGAGTAGGGGAGAGAGGGAGGAGAGAGAGAGGAGGGGAGAGAGGGAGGGAGGGAGGAGGGGGTGGGGTGAGGGGGGGGGGGGTAATGGGGAACAGATGCGTGGTAGTGAGTGACAAAAAAGTGTGAGAAAAAGAAAAGAGAGAGAGCAGGAGATACAGAATGTCACTGTCACCCTGCGGGGGGAGGGGCTCCGTGTCACCCTGCGGGGGGAGGGGCTCCGTGTCACCCTGCGGGGGGAGGGACAGACTCATAGCTCCCTTCTGTCTGTGTCACTGTGTCACCCTGCGGGGGGAGGGACAGACTCATAGCTCCCTTCTGTCTGTGTCACTGTGTCACCCTGCGGGGGGAGGGGGAGGCTCATAGCTCCCTTCTGTCTGTGTCACTGTGTCACCCTGCGGGGGGAGGGACAGTCTCATAGCTCCCTTCTGTCTGTGTCACTGTGTCACCCTGCGGGGGGAGGGACAGACTCATAGCTCCCTTCTGTCTGTGTCACTGTGTCACCCTGCGGGGGGAGGGACAGACTCATAGTTCCCTTCTGTCTGTGTCACTGTGTCACCCTGCGGGGGGAGGGACAGGCTCATAGCTCCCTTCTGTCTGTGTCACTCTGCGGGGGGAGGGACAGACTCATAGCTCCCTTCTGTCTGTGTCACTGTGTCACCCTGCGGGGGGAGGGACAGACTCATAGCTCCCTTCTGTCTGTGTCACTGTGTCACCCTGTGGGGGGAGGGACAGACTCATAGCTCCCTTCTGTCTGTGTCACTGTGTCACCCTGCGGGGGGAGGGACAGGCTCATAGCTCCCTTCTGTCTGTGTCACTGTGTCACCCTGCGGGGGAGGGACAGACTCATAGCTCCCTTCTGTCTGTGTCACCGTGTCATCCTGCGGGGGAGGGACAGGCTCATAGCTCCCTTCTGTCTGTGTCACTGTGTCACCCTGCGGGGGAGGGACAGGCTCATAGCTCCCTTCTGTCTGTGTCACTGTGTCACCCTGCGGGGGAGGGACAGACTCATAGCTCCCTTCTGTCTGTGTCACTGTGTCACCCTGCGGGTGCGGGGGGAGGGACAGGCTCATAGCTCCCTTCTGTCTGTGTCACTGTGTCACCCTGCGGGGGAGGGACAGACTCATCGCTCCCTTCTGTCTGTGTCACCCTGCGGGGGAGGGACAGGCTCATAGTTCCCTTCTGTCTGTGTCACTGTGTTACCCTGCGGGGGAGGGACAGGCTCATAGCTCCCTTCTGTCTGTGTCACTGTGTCACCCTGCGGGGGGAGGGACAGTCTCATAGCTCCCTTCTGTCTGTGTCACTGTGTCACCCTGCGGGGGAGGGACAGACTCATAGCTCCCTTCTGTCTGTGTCACCCTGCGGGGGGAGGGACAGGCTCATATCTCCCTTCTGTCTGTGTCACTGTGTCACCCTGCGGGGGAGGGACAGACTCATAGCTCCCTTCTGTCTGTGTCACTGTGTCACCCTGCGGGGGGGAGGGACAGACTCATAGCTCCCTTCTGTCTGTGTCACTGTGTCACCCTGCGGGGGGAGGGACAGACTCATAGCTCCCTTCTGTCTGTGTCACTGTGTCACCCTGCGGGGGGAGGGACAGACTCATAGCTCCCTTCTGTCTGTGTCACTGTGTCACCCTGCGGGGGAGAGACAGACACATAGCTCCCTTCTGTCTGTGTCACTGTGTCACCCTGCGGGGGGAGGGACAGACTCATAGCTCCCTTCTGTCTGTGTCACTGTGTCACCCTGCGGGGGGAGGGACAGACTCATAGCTCCCTTCTGTCTGTGTCACTGTGTCACCCTGCGGGGGGAGGGACAGACTCATAGCTCCCTTCTGTCTTTGTCACTGTGTCACCCTGCGGGGGAGGGGCAGTGTGTCACCCTGCGGGGGGAGGGGCAGTGTGTCATCCTGCGGGGGGAGGGGCAGTGTGTCACCCTGCTGGGGAGGGGCAATGTGTCACCCTGCGGGGGGAGGGGCAGTGTGTCACCATGCGGGGGGAGGGGCAGTGTGTCAACCTGCGGGGGGAGGGGCAGTTTGTCAACCTGCGGGGGGAGGGGCAGTGTGTCACCCTGCGGGGGGAGGGGCAGTGTGTCAACCTGCGGGGGGAGGGGCAGTGTGTCAACCTGCGGGGGGAGGGGCAGTGTGTCACCCTGCGGGGGGAGGGGCAGTGTGTCACCCTGCGGGGGGAGGGGCAGTGTGTCACCCTGCGGGGGGAGGGACAGACTCATAGCTCCCTTCTGTCTGTGTCACTGTGTCACCCTGCGGGGGGAGGGACAGACTCATAGCTCCCTTCTGTCTTTGTCACTGTGTCACCCTGCGGGGGGAGGGGCAGTGTGTCACCCTGCGGGGGGAGGGGCAGTGTGTCATCCTGCGGGGGGAGGGGCAGTGTGTCACCCTGCTGGGGGAGGGGCAATGTGTCACCCTGCGGGGGGAGGGGCAGTGTGTCACCATGCGGGGGGAGGGGCAGTGTGTCAACCTGCGGGGGGAGGGGCAGTGTGTCAACCTGCGGGGGGAGGGGCAGTGTGTCACCCTGCGGGGGGAGGGGCAGTGTGTCAACCTGCGGGGGGAGGGGCAGTGTGTCAACCTGCGGGGGGAGGGGCAGTGTGTCACCCTGCGGGGGGAGGGGCAGTGTGTCACCCTGCGGGGGGAGGGCAGTGTGTCACCCTGCGGGGGGAGGGGCAGTGTGTCACCCTGCGGGGGGAGGGGCAGTGTGTCAACCTGCGGGGGGAGGGGCAGTGTGTCACCCTGCGGGGGGAGGGGCAGTGTGTCACCCTGCGGGGGAGGGGCAGTGTGTCACCCTGCGGGGGGAGGGCAGTGTGTCACACTGCGGGGGGAGGAATAGTGTGTCACCCTGCGGGGGAGGGGCAGTGTGTCACCCTGCGGGGGAGGGGCAGTGTGTCACCCTGCGGGGGGAGGGGCAGTGTGTCACCCTGCGGGGGGAGGGGCAGTGTGTCACCCTGCGGGGGGGAGGGGCAGTGTGTCACCCTGCGGGGGAGGGATAGTGTGTCCCCCTGCGGGGGGAGGGGCAGTGTGTCACTCTGCGGGGGAGGGGCAGTGTGTCACCCTGCGGGGGGAGGGATAGTGTGTCACCCTGCAGGGGAGGGGCAGTGTGTCACCCTGCGGGGGGAGGGATAGTGTGTCACCCTGCGGGGGGGAGGGGCAGTGTGTCACCCTGCGGGGGAGGGGCAGTGCGTCACCCTGCGGGGGGAGGGATAGTGTGTCACCCTGCGGGGGAGGGGCAGTGTGTCACCCTGCGGGGGGAGGGGCAGTGTGTCACCCTGCGGGGGAGGGGCAGTGTGTCACCCTGCGGGGGGAGGGATAGTGTGTCACCCTGCGGGGGGAGGGGCAGTGTGTCACTCTGCGGGGGAGGGCAGTGTGTCACCCTGCGGGGGGAGGGATAGTGTGTCACCCTGCGGGGGGAGGGGCAGTGTGTCACCCTGCGGGGGAGATATAGTGTCACCCTGCGGGGGGAGGGGCAGTGTGTCACCCTGCGGGGGAGGGGCAGTGTGTCACCCTGCGGGGTAAGGGATAGTGTGTCACCCTGCGGGGGGAGTGGCAGTGTGTCACCCTGCGGGGGGAGGGGCAGTGTGTCACCCTGCGGGGGGAGGGGCAGTGTGTCACCCTGCGGGGGGAGGGACAGTGTGTCACCCTGCGGGGGGAGGGGCAGTGTGTCACCCTGCGGGGGGAGGGACAGTGTGTCACCCTGCGGGGGGAGGGGCAGTGTGTCACCCTGCGGGGGGAGGGGCAGTGTGTCACCCTGCGGGGGGAGGGACAGTGTGTCACCCTGCGGGGGGAGGGGCAGTGTGTCACCCTGCGGGGGGAGGGGCAGTGTGTCACCCTGCGGGGGGAGGGGCAGTGTGTCACCCTGCGGGGGGAGGGGCAGTGTGTCACCCTGCGGGGGGAGGGACAGTGTGTCACCCTGCGGGGGGAGGGACAGTGTGTCACCCTGCGGGGGGAGGGCAGTGTGTCACCCTGCGGGGGGAGGGGCAGTGTGTCACCCTGCGGGGGGAGGGACAGTGTGTCACCCTGCGGGGGGAGGGACAGTGTGTCACCCTGCGGGGAGAGGGTCAGTGTGTCACCCTGCGGGGGGAGGGGCAGTGTGTCACCCTGCGGGGGGAGGGACAGTGTGTCACCCTGCGGAGGGAGGGGCAGTGTGTCACCCTGCGGGGCGAGGGACAGTGTGTCACCCTGCGGGGGGAGGGGCAGTGTGTCACCCTGCGGGGGGAGGGGCAGTGTGTCACCCTGCGGGGCGAGGGACAGTGTGTCACCCTGCGGGGGGAGGGGCAGTGTGTCACCCTGCGGGGGGAGGGATAGTGTGTCACCCTGCGGGGGGAGGGATAGTGTGTCACCCTGCGGGGGAGGGATAGTGTGTCACCCTGCGGGGGGAGGGGCAGTGTGTCACCCTGCGGTTGAGGGACAGGCTATGTTAGATGTGAGACTTTATTACAATATTAGACTTTACAGACATTTTATTATTTGTGTTTTCTGCAGTTATTCCGGCCTTGCTTCTTCTTCCTGCGCCCCGGGGCGTCAGGGGCAGATTCTGGGGGTAGTATAGTGGTGGGTATGGGGGTGTCCCGGCGCTGCCGCTGTTTCGTGCTTTGCTTGTAGATCAAATAGAAGATAAATGCGTTATTATACCTGGAAAAGGGGAATCGTGGGGTTAGAACATAGTGTGATTAGCACAGGGTGCTGTGTGAGTGATTAGCGCAGGGTGCTGTGTGAGTGATTAGCACAGGGTGTGTGTGAGTGATTAGCACAGGGTGTGTGTGAGTGATTAGCACAGGGTGTGTGTGAGTGATTAGCACAGGGTGTGTGTGAGTGATTAGCACAGGGTGTGTGTGAGTGATTAGCGCAGGGTGCTGTGTGAGTGATTAGCGCAGGGTGTGTGTGAGTGATTAGCACAGGGTGTGTGTGAGTGATTAGCGCAGGGTGCTGTGTGTGTGATTAGCACAGGGTGCTGTGTGAGTGATTAGCACAGGGTGCTGTGTGAGTGATTAGCACAGGGTGTGTGTGAGTGATTAGCACAGGGTGTGTGTGAGTGATTAGCGCAGGGTGCTGTGTGAGTGATTAGCGCAGGGTGCTGTGTGAGTGATTAGCGCAGGGTGCTTTGTGAGTGATTAGCGCAGGGTGCTGTGTGAGTGATTAGCACAGGGTGCTGTGTGAGTGATTAGCGCAGGGTGTGTGTGAGTGATTAGCACAGGGTGCTGTGTGAGTGATTAGCGCAGGGTGTGTGTGAGTGATTAGCACAGGGTGTGTGTGAGTGATTAGCACAGGGTGTGTGTGAGTGATTAGCACAGGGTGCTGTGTGAGTGATTAGCACAGGGTGCTGTGTGAGTGATTAGCACAGGGTGTGTGTGAGCGATTAGCACAGGGTGTGTGTGAGTGATTAGCACAGGGTGTGTGTGAGTGATTAGCGCAGGGTGCTGTGTGAGTGATTAGCGCAGGGTGTGTGTGAGTGATTAGCACAGGGTGTGTGTGAGTGATTAGCACAGGGTGTGTGTGAGTGATTAGCACAGGGTGTGTGTGAGTGATCAGCACAGGGTGTGTGTGAGTGATTAGCACAGGGTGTGTGTGAGTGATTAGCACAGGGTGTGTGTGAGTGATTAGCGCAGGGTGTGTGTGAGTGATTAGCACAGGGTGCTGTGTGAGTGATTAGCACAGGGTGTGTGTGAGTGATTAGCACAGGGTGTGTGTGAGTGATTAGCACAGGGTGTGTGTGAGTGATTAGCGCAGGGTGCTGTGTGAGTGATTAGCGCAGGGTGTGTGTGAGTGATTAGCACAGGGTGCTGTGTGAGTGATTAGCGCAGGGTGTGTGTGAGTGATTAGCACAGGGTGTGTGTGAGTGATTAGCACAGGGTGTGTGTGAGTGATTAGCACAGGGTGCTGTGTGAGTGATTAGCACAGGGTGCTGTGTGAGTGATTAGCACAGGGTGTGTGTGAGTGATTAGCACAGGGTGTGTGTGAGTGATTAGCACAGGGTGTGTGTGAGTGATTAGCACAGGGTGCTGTGTGAGTGATTAGCACAGGGTGTGTGTGAGTGATTAGCACAGGGTGCTGTGTGAGTGATTAGCACAGGGTGTGTGTGAGTGATTAGCACAGGGTGTGTGTGAGTGATTAGCACAGGGTGTGTGTGAGTGATAAGCACAGGGTGCTGTGTGAGTGATTAGCACAGGGTGTGTGTGAGTGATTAGCACAGGGTGTGTGTGAGTGATTAGCACAGGGTGTGTGTGAGTGATTAGCACAGGGTGTGTGTGAGTGATTAGCACAGGGTGTGTGAGTGATTAGCGCAGGGTGCTGTGTGAGTGATTAGCGCAGGGTGCTGTGTGAGTGATTAGCGCAGGGTGTGTGTGAGTGATTAGCGCAGGGTGTGTGTGAGTGATTAGCACAGGGTGCTGTGTGAGTGATTAGCACAGGGTGTGTGTGAGTGATTAGCACAGGGTGTGTGTGAGTGATTAGCACAGGGTGTGTGTGAGTGATTAGCGCAGGGTGCTGTGTGAGTGATTAGCGCAGGGTGCTGTGTGAGTGATTAGCACAGGGTGTGTGTGAGTGATTAGCACAGGGTGTGTGTGATTGATTAGCACAGGGTGCTGTGTGAGTGATTAGCACAGGGTGTGTGTGAGTGATTAGCACAGGGTGTGTGTGAGTGATTAGCACAGGGTGTGTGTGAGTGATTAGCACAGGGTGTGTGTGAGTGATTAGCACAGGGTGTGTGTGAGTGATTAGCACAGGGTGTGTGTGAGTGATTAGCGCAGGGTGTGTGTGAGTGATTAGCACAGGGTGCTGTGTGAGTGATTAGCACAGGGTGTTGTGTGAGTGATTAGCACAAGGTACTGTGTGAGTGATTAGCACAGGGTGTGTGTGAGTGATTAGCACAGGGTGCTGTGTGTGATTAGCACAGGGTGCTGTGTGAGTGATTAGCACAGGGTGTGTGTGAGTGATTAGCACAGGGTGCTGTGTGTGATTAGCGCAGGGTGCTCTGTGTGTGATTAGCGCAGGGTGTGTGTGTGTGATTAGCACAGTGTGTGTGTGTGTGATTAGCACAGGGTGTGTGTGAGTGATTAGCACAGGGTGTGTGTGAGTGATTAGCACAGGGTGTGTGTGAGTGATTAGCACAGGGTGTGTGTGAGTGATTAGCACAGGGTGCTGTGTGAGTGATTAGCGCAGGGTGTGTGTGAGTGATTAGCGCAGGGTGTGTGTGAGTGATTAGCACAGGGTGTGTGTGAGTGATTAGCACAGGGTGTGTGTGAGTGATTAGCACAGGGTGTGTGTGAGTGATTAGCACAGGGTGTGTGTGAGTGATTAGCACAGGGTGTGTGTGAGTGATTAGCACAGGGTGTGTGTGAGTGATTAGCGCAGGGTGTGTGTGAGTGATTAGCACAGGGTGCTGTGTGAGTGATTAGCACAGGGTGTTGTGTGAGTGATTAGCACAAGGTACTGTGTGAGTGATTAGCACAGGGTGTGTGTGAGTGATTAGCACAGGGTGCTGTGTGTGATTAGCGCAGGGTGCTGTGTGTGATTAGCACAGGGTGTGTGTGAGTGATTAGCACAGGGTGCTGTGTGAGTGATTAGCACAGGGTGTGTGTGAGTGATTAGCACAGGGTGTGTGTGAGTGATTAGCACAGGGTGTGTGTGATTGATTAGCACAGGGTGCTGTGTGAGTGATTAGCACAGGGTGTGTGTGATTGATTAGCACAGGGTGTGTGTGAGTGATTAGCGCAGGGTGTGTGTGAGTGATTAGCACAGGGTGCTGTGTGAGTGATTAGCACAGGGTGCTGTGTGAGTGATTAGCACAGGGTGATGTGTGAGTGATTAGCACAGGGTGTGTGTGAGTGATTAGCACAGGGTGTGTGTGAGTGATTAGCACAGGGTGTGTGTGAGTGATTAGCACAGGGTGTGTGTGAGTGATTAGCACAGGGTGCTGTGTGAGTGATTAGCACAGGGTCTGTGTGAGTGATTAGCACAGGGTGTGTGTGAGTGATTAGCACAGGGTGCTGTGTGAGTGATTAGCGCAGGGTGCTGTGTGAGTGATTAGCGCAGGGTGTGTGTGAGTGATTAGCGCAGGGTGTGTGTGAGTGATTAGCGCAGGGTGTGTGTGAGTGATTAGCACAGGGTGCTGTGTGAGTGATTAGCACAGGGTGCTGTGTGAGTGATTAGCACAGGGTGTGTGTGAGTGATTAGCACAGGGTGTGTGTGAGTGATTAGCACAGGGTGTGTGTGAGTGATTAGCACAGGGTGTGTGTGAGTGATTAGCACAGGGTGCTGTGTGAGTGATTAGCACAGGGTGTGTGTGAGTGATTAGCACAGGGTGCTGTGTGAGTGATTAGCACAGGGTGTGTGTGAGTGATTAGCACAGGGTGTGTGTGAGTGATTAGCACAGGGTGTGTGTGAGTGATAAGCACAGGGTGCTGTGTGAGTGATTAGCACAGGGTGTGTGTGAGTGATTAGCGCAGGGTGTGTGTGAGTGATTAGCACAGGGTGCTGTGTGAGTGATTAGCACAGGGTGTGTGTGAGTGATTAGCGCAGGGTGTGTGTGAGTGATTAGCGCAGGGTGTGTGTGAGTGATTAGCACAGGGTGCTGTGTGAGTGATTAGCGCAGGGTGCTGTGTGAGTGATTAGCGCAGGGTGCTGTGTGAGTGATTAGCACAGGGTGTGTGTGAGTGATTAGCACAGGGTGTGTGTGATTGATTAGCACAGGGTGCTGTGTGAGTGATTAGCACAGGGTGTGTGTGAGTGATTAGCACAGGGTGTGTGTGAGTGATTAGCACAGGGTGTGTGTGAGTGATTAGCACAGGGTGTGTGTGAGTGATTAGCACAGGGTGTGTGTGAGTGATTAGCACAGGGTGTGTGTGAGTGATTAGCGCAGGGTGTGTGTGAGTGATTAGCACAGGGTGCTGTGTGAGTGATTAGCACAGGGTGTTGTGTGAGTGATTAGCACAAGGTACTGTGTGAGTGATTAGCACAGGGTGTGTGTGAGTGATTAGCACAGGGTGCTGTGTGTGATTAGCACAGGGTGCTGTGTGAGTGATTAGCACAGGGTGTGTGTGAGTGATTAGCACAGGGTGCTGTGTGTGATTAGCGCAGGGTGCTCTGTGTGTGATTAGCGCAGGGTGTGTGTGTGTGATTAGCACAGTGTGTGTGTGTGTGATTAGCACAGGGTGTGTGTGAGTGATTAGCACAGGGTGTGTGTGAGTGATTAGCACAGGGTGTGTGTGAGTGATTAGCACAGGGTGTGTGTGAGTGATTAGCACAGGGTGCTGTGTGAGTGATTAGCGCAGGGTGTGTGTGAGTGATTAGCGCAGGGTGTGTGTGAGTGATTAGCACAGGGTGTGTGTGAGTGATTAGCACAGGGTGTGTGTGAGTGATTAGCACAGGGTGTGTGTGAGTGATTAGCACAGGGTGTGTGTGAGTGATTAGCACAGGGTGTGTGTGAGTGATTAGCGCAGGGTGTGTGTGAGTGATTAGCACAGGGTGCTGTGTGAGTGATTAGCACAGGGTGTTGTGTGAGTGATTAGCACAAGGTACTGTGTGAGTGATTAGCACAGGGTGTGTGTGAGTGATTAGCACAGGGTGCTGTGTGTGATTAGCGCAGGGTGCTGTGTGTGATTAGCACAGGGTGTGTGTGAGTGATTAGCACAGGGTGCTGTGTGAGTGATTAGCACAGGGTGTGTGTGAGTGATTAGCACAGGGTGTGTGTGAGTGATTAGCACAGGGTGTGTGTGATTGATTAGCACAGGGTGCTGTGTGAGTGATTAGCACAGGGTGTGTGTGATTGATTAGCACAGGGTGTGTGTGAGTGATTAGCGCAGGGTGTGTGTGAGTGATTAGCACAGGGTGCTGTGTGAGTGATTAGCACAGGGTGCTGTGTGAGTGATTAGCACAGGGTGATGTGTGAGTGATTAGCACAGGGTGTGTGTGAGTGATTAGCACAGGGTGTGTGTGAGTGATTAGCACAGGGTGTGTGTGAGTGATTAGCACAGGGTGTGTGTGAGTGATTAGCACAGGGTGCTGTGTGAGTGATTAGCACAGGGTCTGTGTGAGTGATTAGCACAGGGTGTGTGTGAGTGATTAGCACAGGGTGCTGTGTGAGTGATTAGCGCAGGGTGCTGTGTGAGTGATTAGCGCAGGGTGTGTGTGAGTGATTAGCGCAGGGTGTGTGTGAGTGATTAGCGCAGGGTGTGTGTGAGTGATTAGCGCAGGGTGTGTGTGTGTGATTAGCACAGGGTGTGTGTAAGTGATTAGCACAGGGTGTGTGTGAGTGATTAGCACAGGGTGTGTGTGAGTGATTAGCGCAGGGTGCTGTGTGAGTGATTAGCGCAGGGTGCTGTGTGAGTGATTAGCACAGGGTGCTGTGTGTGAGTGATTAGCACAGGGTGTGTGTGAGTGATTAACACAGGGGGTGTGTGAGTGATTAGCACAGGGTGCTGTGTGAGTGATTAGCACAGGGTCTGTGTGAGTGATTAGCACAGGGTCTGTGTGAGTGATTAGCACAGGGTGTGTGTGAGTGATTAGCGCAGGGTGTGTGTGAGTGATTAGCACAGGGTCTGTGTGAGTGATTAGCACAGGGTGTGTGTGAGTGATTAGCACAGGGTGCTGTGTGAGTGATTAGCACAGGGTGTGTGTGAGTGATTAGCGCAGGGTGTGTGAGTGATTAGCACAGGGTGTGTGTGAGTGATTAGCACAGGGTGCTGTGTGAGTGATTAGCACAGGGTGTGTGAGTGATTAGCACAGGGGGTGTGTGAGTGATTAGCACAGGGGGTGTGTGAGTGATTAGCACAGGGTGCTGTGTGAGTGATTAGCACAGGGTCTGTGTGAGTGATTAGCACAGGGTGTGTGTGAGTGATTAGCACAGGGTGCTGTGTGAGTGATTAGCGCAGGGTGCTGTGTGAGTGATTAGCACAGTGTGCTGTGTGAGTGATTAGCACAGGGTGGGTGTGAGTGATTAGCGCAGGGTGCTGTGTGAGTGATTAGCGCAGGGTGCTGTGTGAGTGATTAGCACAGGGTGTGTGTGAGTGATTAGCACAGGGTGTGTGTGAGTGATTAGCACAGGGTGCTGTGTGAGTGATTAGCACAGGGTGCTGTGTGAGTGATTAGCACAGGGTGCTGTGTGAGTGATTAGCACAGGGTGTGTGTGAGTGATTAGCGCAGGGTGCTGTGTGAGTGATTAGCACAGGGGGCTGTGTGAGTGATTAGCACAGGGTGTGTGTGAGTGATTAGCACAGGGTGCTGTGTGAGTGATTAGCACAGGGTGTGTGTGAGTGATTAGCACAGGGTGTGTGTGAGTGATTAGCACAGGGTGTGTGTGAGTGATTAGCACAGGGTGTGTGTGAGTGATTAGCACAGGGTGCTGTGTGAGTGATTAGCACAGGGTGCTGTGTGAGTGATTAGCACAGGGTGTGTTTGAGTGATTAGCGCAGGGTGCTGTGTGAGTGATTAGCACAGGGTGTGTGTGAGTGATTAGCACAGGGTGTGTGTGAGTGATTAGCACAGGGTGCTGTGTGAGTGATTAGCACAGGGTGTGTGTGAGTGATTAGCACAGGGTGCTGTGTGAGTGATTAGCACAGGGTGTGTGTGAGTGATTAGCACAGGGTGTGTGTGAGTGATTAGCACAGGGTGTGTGTGAGTGATTAGCGCAGGGCGCTGTGTGAGTGATTAGCACAGGGTGTGTGTGAGTGATTAGCACAGGGTGCTGTGTGAGTGATTAGCGCAGGGTGTGTGAGTGATTAGCGCAGGGCGCTGTGTGAGTGATTAGCACAGGGTGCTGTGTGAGTGATTAGCGCAGGGTGTGTGTGAGTGATTAGCGCAGGGTGTGTGTGAGTGATTAGCGCAGGGTGTGTGTGAGTGATTAGCGCAGGGTGCTGTGTGAGTGATTAGCGCAGGGTGCTGTGTGAGTGATTAGCACAGGGTGCTGTGTGAGTGATTAGCACAGGGTGTGTGTGAGTGATTAGCGCAGGGTGCTGTGTGAGTGATTAGCGCAGGGTGCTGTGTGAGTGATTAGCACAGGGTGCTGTGTGAGTGATTAGCGCAGGGTGCTGTGTGAGTGATTAGCGCAGGGTGTGTGTGAGTGATTAGCACAGGGTGTGTGTGAGTGATTAGCACAGGGTGTGTGTGAGTGATTAGCACAGGGTGCTGTGTGAGTGATTAGCACAGGGTGTGTGTGAGTAATTAGCGCAGGGTGTGTGTGAGTGATTAGCGCAGGGTGTGTGTGAGTGATTAGCACAGGGTGCTTTGTGAGTGATTAGCACAGGGTGTGTGTGAGTGATTAGCACAGGGTGTGTGTGAGTGATTAGCACAGGGTGCTGTGTGAGTGATTAGCACAGGGTGCTGTGTGAGTGATTAGCGCAGGGTGCTGTGTGAGTGATTAGCACAGGGTGTGTGTGAGTGATTAGCGCAGGGTGCTGTGTGTGAGTGATTAGCGCAGGGTGTGTGTGAGTGATTAGCACAGGGTGTGTTTGAGTGATTAGCGCAGGGTGTGTGTGAGTGATTAGCACAGGGTGTGTGTGAGTGATTAGCACAGGGTGTGTGTGAGTGATTAGCACAGGGTGCTGTGTGTGAGTGATTAGCGCAGGGTGTGTGTGAGTGATTAGCGCAGGGTGTGTGTGTGTGATTAGCGCAGGGTGTGTGTGTGTGATTAGCACAGGGTGCTGTGTGTGAGTGATTAGCGCAGGGTGTGTGTGAGTGATTAGCACAGGGTGTGTTTGAGTGATTAGCGCAGGGTGTGTGTGAGTGATTAGCACAGGGTGTGTGTGAGTGATTAGCACAGGGTGTGTGTGAGTGATTAGCGCAGGGTGCTGTGTGAGTGATTAGCGCAGGGTGTGTGTGTGTGATTAGCGCAGGGTGTGTGTGTGTGATTAGCGCAGGGTGTGTGTGTGTGATTAGCGCAGGGTGCTGTGTGTGAGTGATTAGCGCAGGGTGCTGTGTGAGTGATTAGCGCAGGGTGCTGTGTGAGTGATTAGCACAGGGTGTGTGTGAGTGATTAGCACAGGGTGTGTGTGAGTGATTAGCACAGGGTGTGTGTGAGTGATTAGCACAGGGTGCTGTGTGAGTGATTAGCACAGGGTGCTGTGTGAGTGATTAGCACAGGGTGTGTGTGTGATTAGCACAGGGTGCTGTGTGAGTGATTAGCACAGGGTGTGTGTGAGTGATTAGCACAGGGTGCTGTGTGTGATTAGCGCAGGGTGCTGTGTGTGTGATTAGCGCAGGGTGTGTGTGTGTGATTAGCACAGTGTGTGTGTGTGTGATTAGCACAGGGTGTGTGTGAGTGATTAGCACAGGGTGTGTGTGAGTGATTAGCACAGGGTGTGTGTGAGTGATTAGCACAGGGTGTGTGTGAGTGATTAGCACAGGGTGCTGTGTGAGTGATTAGCGCAGGGTGTGTGTGAGTGATTAGCGCAGGGTGTGTGTGAGTGATTAGCACAGGGTGTGTGTGAGTGATTAGCACAGGGTGTGTGTGAGTGATTAGCACAGGGTGTGTGTGAGTGATTAGCACAGGGTGCTGGGTGAGTGATTAGCACAGGGTGCTGTGTGAGTGATTAGCACAGGGTGTGCGTGAGTGATTAGCACAGGGTGTGTGAGTGATTAGCACAGGGTGTGTGTGAGTGATTAGCACAGGGTGTGTGAGTGATTAGCACAGGGTGCTGGGTGAGTGATTAGCACAGGGTGCTGTGTGAGTGATTAGCACAGGGTGTGCGTGAGTGATTAGCACAGGGTGTGTGTGAGTGATTAGCACAGGGTCTGTGTGAGTGATTAGCAGAGGGTGTGTGTGAGTGATTAGCACAGGGTGCTGTGTGAGTGATTAGCACAGGGTGTGTGTGAGTGATTAGCACAGGGTGCTGTGTGAGTGATTAGCACAGGGTGCTGTGTGAGTGATTAGCACAGGGTGTGTGAGTGATTAGCACAGGGTGTGTGTGAGTGATTAGCACAGGGTGTGTGTGAGTGATTAGCACAGGGTGCTGTGTGTGATTAGCACAGGGTGCTGTGTGAGTGATTAGCACAGGGTGCTGTGTGTGTGATTAGCGCAGGGTGTGTGTGTGTGATTAGCACAGGGTGCTGTGTGAGTGATTAGCACAGGTTGTGTGTGAGTGATTAGCACAGGGTCTGTGTGAGTGATTAGCACAGGGTGCTGTGTGAGTGATTAGCACAGGGTGCTGTGTGTGATTAGCGCAGGGTCTGTGTGAGTGATTAGCAGAGGGTGTGTGTGAGTGATTAGCGCAGGGTGTGTGTGAGTGATTAGCACAGGGTGCTGTGTGTGATTAGCGCAGGGTCTGTGTGAGTGATTAGCAGAGGGTGTGTGTGAGTGATTAGCGCAGGGTGTGTGTGAGTGATTAGCACAGGGTGCTGTGTGAGTGATTAGCACAGGGTGTGTGTGAGTGATTAGCGCAGGGTGTGTGTGAGTGATTAGCACAGGGTGTGTGTGAGTGATTAGCACAGGGTGTGTGTGAGTGATTAGCACAGGGTGCTGTGTGTGAGTGATTAGCACAGGGCGCTGTGTGAGTGATTAGCACAGGGTGTGTGTGAGTGATTAGCACAGGGTGTGTGTGAGTGATTAGCACAGGGTGCTGTGTGTGAGTGATTAGCGCAGGGTGCTGTGTGAGTGATTAGCACAGGGTGTGTGTGAGTGATTAGCACAGGGTGTGTGTGAGTGATTAGCACAGGGTGCTGTGTGAGTGATTAGCACAGGGTGTGTGTGAGTGATTAGCACAGGGTGTGTGTGAGTGATTAGCACAGGTTGCTGTGTGAGTGATTAGCACAGGGTGTGTGTGAGTGATTAGCACAGGGTGTGTGTGAGTGATTAGCGCAGGGTGCTGTGTGAGTGATTAGCGCAGGGTGCTGTGTGAGTGATTAGCGCAGGGTGCTGTGTGAGTGATTAGCGCAGGGTGCTGTGTGAGTGATTAGCACAGGGTGTGTGTGAGTGATTAGCACAGGGTGCTGTGTGAGTGATTAGCACAGGGTGCTGTGTGAGTGATTAGCACAGGGTGCTGTGTGAGTGATTAGCACAGGGTGTGTGTGAGTGATTAGCACAGGGTGTGTGTGAGTGATTAGCACAGGGTGTGTGTGAGTGATTAGCACAGGGTGTGTGTGAGTGATTAGCACAGGGTGTGTGTGAGTGATTAGCACAGGGTGTGTGTGAGTGATTAGCACAGGGTGTGTGTGAGTGATTAGCACAGGGTGCTGTGTGTGATTAGCGCAGGGCGCTGTGTGTGTGATTAGCGCAGGGTGTGTGTGTGTGTGATTAGCACAGGGTGTGTGTGAGTGATTAGCACAGGGTGCTGTGTGTGATTAGCGCAGGGTGTGTGTGAGTGATTAGCACAGGGTGCTGTGTGTGATTAGCGCAGGGTGCTGTGTGGGATTAGCGCAGGGTGCTGTGTGGGATTAGCGCAGGGGGCAGGGCTCACCATGGCATGCAGTTATCGGTGGCCGCGATGCGTAGGGGAGAGCGGAACGGGTTCAGCGCGGCCGGACTGGACGTGCCACCAGTCGCCATAGCGACCAACTGTCCGTCCACAGCACAACTGTACTCCGAACACTCGGAGAAGAACGCCGGCACTTTAAGAGACTGTAAGGAAAAGAGACAGGTGTCATTGTGTCACCCTGCGGGGGAGGGACAGACTCATAGCTCCCTTCTGTCTGTGTCACTGTGTCACCCTGCGGGGGAGGGACAGGCTCATAGCTCCCTTCTGTCTGTGTCACTGTGTCACCCTGCGGGGGAGGGACAGACTCATAGCTCCCTTCTGTCTGTGTCACTGTGTCACCCTGCGGGGGAGGGACAGACTCATAGCTCACTTCTGTCTGTGTCACTGTGTCACCCTGCGGGGGGAGGGACAGACCCATAGCTCCCTTCTGTCTGTGTCACCCTGCGGGGGGAGGGACAGGCTCATAGCTCCCTTCTGTCTGTGTCACTGTGTCACCCTGCGGGGGGAGGGACAGGCTCATAGCTCCCTTCTGTCTGTGTCATTGTGTCACCCTGCGGGGGAGGGACAGGCTCATAGCTCCCTTCTGTCTGTGTCACTGTGTCACCCTGCGGGGAGAGGGACAGGCTCATAGCTCCCTTCTGTCTGTGTCACTGTGTCACCCTGCGGGGGGAGGGACAGTCTCATAGCTCCCTTCTGTCTGTGTCACTGTGTCACCCTGCGGGGGGAGGGACAGGCTCATAGCTCCCTTCTGTCTGTGTCACTGTGTCACACTGCGGGGGGAGGGACAGACACATAGCTCCCTTCTGTCTGTGTAACTGTGTCACCCTGTGGGGGGAGGGACAGACTCATAGCTCCCTTCTGTCTGTGTCACTGTGTCACCCTGCGGGGCAGGGACAGACTCATAGCTCCCTTCTGTCTGTGTCACTGTGTCACCCTGCGGGGGGAGGGACAGTCTCATAGCTCCCTTCTGTCTGTGTCACTGTGTCACCCTGCGGGGGGAGGGACAGGCTCATAGCTCCCTTCTGTCTGTGTCACTGTGTCACCCTGCGGGGGGAGGGACAGACTCATAGCTCCCTTCTGTCTGTGTCACTGTGTCACCCTGCAGGGGAGGGACAGACTCATAGCTCCCTTCTGTCTGTGTCACTGTGTCACCCTGCGGGGGGAGGGACAGGCTCATAGCTCCCTTCTGTCTGTGTCACTGTGTCACCCTGCGGGGGGAGGGACAGACTCATAGCTCCCTTCTGTCTGTGTCACTGTGTCACCCTGCGGGGGAGGGACAGTCTCATAGCTCCCTTCTGTCTGTGTCACAGTGTCACCCTGCGTAGGAGGGACAGGCTCATAGCTCTCTTCTGTCTGTGTCACTGTGTCACCCTGCGGGGGAGGGACAGACTCATAGCTCCCTTCTGTCTGTGTCACTATGTCACCCTGCGGGGGGAGGGACAGACTCATAGCTCCCTTCTGTCTGTGTCACTGTGTCACCCTGCGGGGGGAGGGACAGACTCATAGCTCCCTTCTGTCTGTGTCACTGTGTCACCCTGCGGGGGGAAGGGACAGGCTCATAGCTCCCTTCTGTCTGTGTCACCCTGCGGGGGGAGGGACAGACTCATAGCTCCCTTCTGTCTGTGTCACTGTGTCACCCTGCGGGGGGAGGGACAGACTTATAGCTCCCTTCTGTCTGTGTCATTGTGTCACCCTGCGGGGGAGGGACAAGCTCATACCTCCCTTCTGTCTGTGTCACTGTGTCACCCTGCGGGGGAGGGACAGGCTGATAGCTCCCTTCTGTCTGTGTCACTGTGTCACCCTGCGGGGGGAGGGACAGACTCATAGCTCCCTTCTGTCTGTGTCACTGTGTCACCCTGCGGGGGGAGGGACAGTCTCATAGCTCCCTTCTGTCTGTGTCACTGTGTCACACTGCGGGGGGAGGGACAGGCTCATAGCTCCCTTCTGTCTGTGTCACTGTGTCACCCTGCGGGGGAGGGACAGGCTCATAGCTCCCTTCTGTCTGGGTCACTGTGTCACCCTGCGGGGGGAGGGACAGACTCATAGCTCCCTTCTGTCTGTGTCACTGTGTCATCCTGCGGGGGGAGGGACAGGCTCATAGCTCCCTTCTGTCTGTGTCACCGTGTCACCCTGCGGGGGGAGGGACAGGCTCATAGCTCCCTTCTGTCTGTGTCACTGTGTCACCCTGCGGGGGGAGGGACAGACTCATAGCTCCCTTCTGTCTGTGTCACTGTGTCACCCTGCGGGGGGAGGGACAGTCTCATAGCTCCCTTCTGTCTGTGTCACTGTGTCACCCTGCGGGGGGAGGGACAGGCTCATAGCTCCCTTCTGTCTGTGTCACTGTGTCACCCTGCGGGGGAGGGACAGGCTCATAGCTCCCTTCTGTCTGGGTCACTGTGTCACCCTGCGGGGGGAGGGACAGACTCATAGCTCCCTTCTGTCTGTGTCACTGTGTCATCCTGCGGGGGGAGGGACAGGCTCATAGCTCCCTTCTGTCTGTGTCACCGTGTCACCCTGCGGGGGGAGGGACAGGCTCATAGCTCCCTTCTGTCTGTGTCACTGTGTCACCCTGCGGGGGGAGGGACAGGCTCATAGCTCCCTTCTGTCTGTGTCACTGTGTCACCCTGCGGGGGAGGGACAGACTCATAGCTCCCTTCTGTCTGTGTCACCCTGCGGGGGGAGGGACAGGCTCATAGCTCCCTTCTGTCTGTGTCACTGTGTCACCCTGCGGGGGAGGGACAGACTCATAGCTCCCTTCTGTCTGTGTCACTGTGTCATCCTGCGGGGGGAGGGACAGTCTCATAGCCCCCTTCTGTCTGTGTCACTGTGTCACCCTGCGGGGGGAGGGACAGGTTCATAGCTCCCTTCTGTCTGTGTCACTGTGTCACCCTGCGGGGGAGGGACAGTCTCATAGCTCCCTTCTGTCTGTGTCACCCTGCGGGGGAGGGACAGACTCATAGCTCCCTTCTGTCTGTGTCACCCTGCGGGGGGAGGGACAGTCTCATAGCTCCCTTCTGTCTGTGTCACTGTGTCACCCTGCGGGGGGAGGGACAGACTCATAGCTCCCTTCTGTCTGTGTCACTGTGTCACCCTGCGGGGGGAGGGACAGACTCATAGCTCCCTTCTGTCTGTGTCACTGTGTCACCCTGCGGGGGAGGGACAGACTCATAGCTCCCTTCTGTCTGTGTCACCCTGCGGGGGGAGGGACAGACTCATAGCTCCCTTCTGTCTGTGTCACTGTGTCACCCTGCGGGGGGAGGGACAGGCTCATAGCTCCCTTCTGTCTGTGTCACTGTGTCACCCTGCGGGGGAGGGACAGACACATAGCTCCCTTCTGTCTGTGTCACTGTGTCACCCTGCGGGGGGAGGGACAGACTCATAGCTCCCTTCTGTCTGTGTCACTGTGTAACCCTGCGGGGGGAGGGACAGACTCATAGCTCCCTTCTGTCTGTGTCACTGTCACCCTGCGGGGGGAGGGACAGGCTCATAGCTCCCTTCTGTCTGTGTCACTGTCACCCTGCGGGGGGAGGGACAGGCTCATAGCTCCCTCCTGTCTGTGTCACTGTGTCACCCTGCGGGGGGAGGGACAGACTCATAACTCCCTTCTGTCTGTGTCACTGTGTCACCCTGCGGGGGAGGGACAGTCTCATAGCTCCCTTCTGTCTGTGTCACTGTGTCACCCTGCGGGGGGAGGGACAGTCTCATAGCTCCCTTCTGTCTGTGTCACTGTGTCACCCTGCGGGGGGAGGGAGAGGCTCATAGCTCCCTTCTGTCTGTGTCACTGTGTCACCCTGCGGGGGGAGGGACAGGCTCATAGCTCCCTTCTGTCTGTGTCACTGTCACCCTGCGGGGGGAGGGACAGGCTCATAGCTCCCTCCTGTCTGTGTCACTGTGTCACCCTGCGGGGGGAGGGACAGACTCATAACTCCCTTCTGTCTGTGTCACTGTGTCACCCTGCGGGGGAGGGACAGTCTCATAGCTCCCTTCTGTCTGTGTCACTGTGTCACCCTGCGGGGGGAGGGAGAGGCTCATAGCTCCCTTCTTTCTGTGTCACTGTGTCACCCTGCGGGGGAGGGACAGACTCATAGCTCCCTTCTGTCTGTGTCACTGTGTCACCCTGTGGGGGGAGGGACAGTCTCATAGCTCCCTTCTGTCTGTGTCACCCTGCGGGGGGAGGGACAGGCTCATAGCTCCCTTCTGTCTGTGTCACTGTGTCACCCTGCGGGGGGAGGGACAGACTCATAGCTCCCTTCTGTCTGTGTCACTGTGTCACCCTGCGGGGGAGGGACAGACTCATAGCTCCCTTCTGTCTGTGTCACTGTGTCACCCTGTGGGGGGAGGGACAGTCTCATAGCTCCCTTCTGTCTGTGTCACCGTGTCACCCTGCGGGGGGAGGGACAGGCTCATAGCTCCCTTCTGTCTGTGTCACTGTGTCACCCTGCGGGGGGAGGGACAGACTCATAGCTCCCTTCTGTCTGTGTCACTGTGTCACCCTGCGGGGGGAGGGACAGACTCATAGCTCCCTTCTGTCTGTGTCACTGTGTCACCCTGCGGGGGAGGGACAGGCTCATAGCTCCCTTCTGTCTGTGTCACTGTGTCACCCTGCGGGGGGAGGGACAGACTCATAGCTCCCTTCTGTCTGTGTCACTGTGTCACCCTGCGGGGGAGGGACAGGCTCATAGCTCCCTTCTGTCTGTGTCACTGTGTCACCCTGCGGGGGGAGGGACAGGCTCATAGCTCCCTTCTGTCTGTGTCACCCTGCGGGGGGAGGGGCAGACTCATAGCTCCCTTCTGTCTGTGTCACTGTGTCACCCTGCGGGGGGAGGGGCAGACTCATAGCTCCCTTCTGTCTGTGTCACTGTGTCACCCTGCGGGGGGAGGGACAGACTCATAGCTCCCTTCTGTCTGTGTCACGTGTCACACACCTGTAACCGTGGTAACGTGCTCAGCCATATGTCATTTAATCCAAAGCCGCAGTTGAACCCTGCAGGGAAAGTGCAATCATTTTGGTTAGGTCACACCCCCTTCTATCCTGACCAACAGGAAACTTCCGCAGCATGCTATTGGGCCAGGCTAGGCAGAGGCGGGGCTTGTGGCAGACAGTAACCAATAGGGTTATATCACATATATATCCTATTATCTGTGCACTGGGGTCTTCTAGACAAGTAGATACACATACAGTAAGTTAGATACATATATATATTATAAAACATATATATATATACTGTATATATATATATGCTGTGCCAAACGGCTCCCTTTATGTAGCGCTGCCGCCTGCCCAGGTTCTTCGCGACACAGTCTTCTAGGGTTTAATTTGTAGAAAATGGGGACAAACACGTGTGTACACACACAAGGGGCACTCAGCCCTCAACGGTTTATTTCTCCATTAGTGACACTAAACATTTTAAACACCGTCACTTTAAGAAACAAAAGAAATCATAAAAATAACATCTACTCCGGTCATGAGTCTAACTCGCATGCATATCCCTATCTGCAATGCTGGCGGGGTAAGCCAGTTACCAACTTAAATAACACACAGCGAGAACATTGAGTCCTTAACTGTCATGTGGGGACAGCGCCCCAATAGATCCTCAGATGCTGCAACATGTTGGGGTGCCGTCTACCCCGGACTAAATCCTGGGGAGCAATGTCTGTCCTCTCAGCCTCCAGGCTCTAAGAGAGAGACTGAAGCAGCCAAACTAACTGCAATATATTCCTGTTCTTCAATTAGGAGAGCGGGGGAGGGAAACCCAGAGCCCCTGTAATCTCCGGCCTGGGGTTTCCCCCCACAGTCTCAGCAAATGGGAAGCCGTGGAATGGGTAATTTCTTCCCTTTTTTGCACTTTCTGCCTCAAATCGGACAGACAGCTGCCTAATATCCTGGGACTATGACACACACAGAGACACACACACAGACACACACACAGACACACAGACACACACACACTTCAACTGGAAACCGAGGAAAAAGAAAACAGATGGAAGTCGGACGTCTACGACAGTGATGCTGGTGCTCTGGTTCCCCTGGTCTGCAGGGAGCAGGATCTGCAGGGACAAACTGGGACTCGCCCCAGACAGAGAGACAACAAACTGCTGGATGTGCCCGGGAGGAACAAGGAACCGGCGTTCCCATCCTGCTGAGCGAAATACCGGGAGACCGGGGCGGGATTCCCTACCCGGGAGGAACAAGGAACCGGCGTTCCCATCCTGCTGAGCGAAATACCGGGAGACCGGGGCGGGATTCCCCACCCGGGAGGAACAAGGAACCGGCGTTCCCATCCTGCTGAGCGAAATACCGGGAGACCGGGGCGGGATTCCCCACCCGGGAGGAACAAGGAACCGGCGTTCCCATCCTGCTGAGCGAAATACCGGGAGACCGGGGCGGGATTCCCCACCCGGGAGGAACAAGGAACCGGCGTTCCAATCCTGCTGAGCGAAATACCGGGAGACCGGGGCGGGATTCCCCACCCGGGAGGAACAAGGAACCGGCGTTCCAATCCTGCTGAGCGAAATACCGGGAGACCGGGGCGGGATTCCCCACCCGGGAGGAACAAGGAACCGGCGTTCCCATCCTGCTGAGCGAAATACCGGGAGACCGGGGCGGGATTCCCCACCCGGGAGGAACAAGGAACCGGCGTTCCAATCCTGCTGAGCGAAATACCGGGAGACGGGGGCGGGATTCCCCACCCGGGAGGAACAAGGAACCGGCTTTCCCATCCTGCTGAGCGAAATACCGGGAGACCGGGGCGGGATTCCCCACCCGGGAGGAACAAGGAACCGGCGTTCCCATCCTGCTGAGCGAAATACCGGGAGACCGGGGCGGGATTCCCCACCCGGGAGGAACAAGGAACCGGCGTTCCCATCCTGCTGAGCGAAATACCGGGAGACCGGGGCGGGATTCCCCACCCGGGAGGAACAAGGAACCGGCGTTCCCATCCTGCTGAGGGAAATACCGGGAGACCGGGGCGGGATTCCCCACCCGGGAGGAACAAGGAACCGGCGTTCCCATCCTGCTGAGCGAAATACCGGGAGACCGGAGCGGGATTCCCCACCCGGGAGGAACAAGGAACCGGCGTTCCCATCCTGCTGAGGGAAATACCCGGAGACCGGGGCGGGATTCCCCACCCGGGAGGAACAAGGAACCGGCGTTCCCATCCTGCTGAGGGAAATACCGGGAGACCGGGGCGGGATTCCCCACCCGGGAGGAACAAGGAACCGGCGTTCCAATCCTGCTGAGGGAAATACCGGGAGACCGGGGCGGGATTCCCCACCCGGGAGGAACAAGGAACCGGCGTTCCCATCCTGCTGAGCGAAATACCGGGAGACCGGGGCGCGATTCCCCACCCGGGAGGAACAAGGAACCGGCGTTCCCATCCTGCTGAGGGAAATACCCGGAGACCGGGGCGGGATTCCCCACCCGGGAGGAACAAGGAACCGGCGTTCCCATCCTGCTGAGGGAAATACCGGGAGACCGGGGTGGGATTCCCCACCCGGGAGGAACAAGGAACCGGCGTTCCAATCCTGCTTAGGGAAATACCGGGAGACGGGGGCGGGATTCCCCACCCGGGAGGAACAAGGAACCGGCGTTCCAATCCTGCTGAGCGAAATACCGGGAGACCGGGGCGGGATTCCCCACCCGGGAGGAACAAGGAACCGGCGTTCCCATCCTGCTGAGGGAAATACCGGGAGACCGGGGCGGGATTCCCCACCCGGGAGGAACAAGGAACCGGCGTTCCAATCCTGCTGAGCGAAATACCGGGAGACCGGGGCGGGATTCCCAACCCGGGAGGAACAAGGAACCGGCGTTCCCATCCTGCTGAGGGAAACACCGGGAGACCGGGGCGGGATTCCCCACCCGGGAGGAACAAGGAACCGGCGTTCCAATCCTGCTGAGGGAAATACCGGGAGACCGGGGCGGGATTCCCCACCCGGGAGGAACAAGGAACCGGCGTTCCCATCCTGCTGAGCGAAATACCGGGAGACCGGGGCAAGATTCCCCACCCGGGAGGAACAAGGAACCGGCGTTCCCATCCTGCTGAGCGAAATACCGGGAGACCGGGGCGGGATTCCCCACCCGGGAGGAACAAGGAACCGGCGTTCCCATCCTGCTGAGGGAAATACCGGGAGACCGGGGCGGGATTCCCCACCCGGGAGGAACAAGGAACCGGCGTTCCCATCCTGCTGAGGGAAATACCGGGAGACCGGGGCGGGATTCCCCACCCGGGAGGAACAAGGAACCGGCGTTCCCATCCTGCTGAGCGAAATACCGGGAGACCGGGGCGGGATTCCCCACCCGGGAGGAACAAGGAACCGGCGTTCCCATCCTGCGGAGGGAAATACCGGGAGACCGGGGCGGGATTCCCCACCCGGGAGGAACAAGGAACCGGCGTTCCAATCCCGCTGAGGGAAATACCGGGAGACCGGGGCGGGATTCCCCACCCGGGAGGAACAAGGAACCGGCGTTCCCATCCTGCTGAGGGAAATACCGGGAGACCGGGGCGGGATTCCCCACCCGGGAGGAACAAGGAACCGGCGTTCCAATCCTGCTGAGTGAAATACCGGGAGACCGGGGCGGGATTCCCCACCCGGGAGGAACAAGGAACCGGCGTTCCAATCCTGCTGAGCGAAATACCGGGAGACCGGGGCGGGATTCCCCACCCGGGAGGAACAAGGAACCGGCGTTCCAATCCTGCTGAGCGAAATACCGGGAGACCGGGGCGGGATTCCCCACCCGGGAGGAACAAGGAACCGGCGTTCCCATCCTGCTGAGGGAAATACCGGGAGACCGGGGCGGGATTCCCCACCCGGGAGGAACAAGCAACCGGCGTTCCAATCCTGCTGAGCGAAATACCGGGAGACCGGGGCGGGATTCCCCACCCGGGAGGAACAAGGAACCGGCGTTCCCATCCTGCTGAGGGAAATACCGGGAGACCGGGGCGGGATTCCCCACCCGGGAGGAACAAGGAACCGGCGTTCCCATCCTGCTGAGCGAAATACCGGGAGACCGGGGCGGGATTCCCCAACCGGGAGGAACAAGGAACCGGCGTTCCCATCCTGCTGAGCGAAATACCGGGAGACCGGGGCGGGATTCCCCACCCGGGAGGAACAAGGAACCGGCGTTCCAATCCTGCTGAGCGAAATACCGGGAGACCGGGGCGGGATTCCCCACCCGGGAGGAACAAGGAACCGGCGTTCCCATCCTGCTGAGGGAAATACCCGGAGACCGGGGTGGGATTCCCCACCCGGGAGGAACAAGGAACCGGCGTTCCCATCCTGCTGAGGGAAATACCCGGAGACCGGGGCGGGATTCCCCACCCGGGAGGAACAAGGAACCGGCGTTCCCATCCTGCTGAGCGAAATACCGGGAGACCGGGGCGGGATTCCCCACCCGGGAGGAACAAGGAACCGGCGTTCCCATCCTGCTGAGGGAAATACCGGGAGACCGGGGCGGGATTCCCCACCCGGGAGGAACAAGGAACCGGCGTTCCCATCCTGCTGAGCGAAATACCGGGAGACCGGGGCGGGATTCCCCACCCGGGAGGAACAAGGAACCGGCGTTCCCATCCTGCTGAGGGAAATACCGGGAGACCGGGGCGGGATTCCCCACCCGGGAGGAACAAGGAACCGGCGTTCCCATCCTGCTGAGGGAAATACCGGGAGACCGGGGCGGGATTCCCCACCCGGGAGGAACAAGGAACCGGCGTTCCCATCCTGCTGAGGGAAATACCGGGAGACGGGGGCGGGATTCCCCACCCGGGAGGAACAAGGAACCGGCGTTCCCATCCTGCTGAGCGAAATACCGGGAGACCGGGGCGGGATTCCCCACCCGGGAGGAACAAGGAACCGGCGTTCCCATCCTGCTGAGCGAAATACCGGGAGACCGGGGCGGGATTCCCCACCCGGGAGGAACAAGGAACCGGCGTTCCAATCCTGCTGAGCGAAATACCGGGAGACCGGGGCGGGATTCCCCACCCGGGAGGAACAAGGAACCGGCGTTCCCATCCTGCTGAGCGAAATACCGGGAGACCGGGGCGGGATTCCCCACCCGGGAGGAACAAGGAACCGGCGTTCCCATCCTGCTGAGCGAAATACCGGGAGACCGGGGCGGGATTCCCCACCCGGGAGGAACAAGGAACCGGCGTTCCCATCCTGCTGAGGGAAATACCGGGAGACCGGGGCGGGATTCCCCACCCGGGAGGAACAAGGAACCGGCGTTCCCATCCTGCTGAGGGAAATACCGGGAGACCGGGGCGGGATTCCCCACCCGGGAGGAACAAGGAACCGGCGTTCCCATCCTGCTGAGCGAAATACCAGGAGACCGGGGCGGGATTCCCCACCCGGGAGGAACAAGGAACCGGCGTTCCCATCCTGCTGAGGGAAATACCGGGAGACCGGGGCGGGATTCCCCACCCGGGAGGAACAAGGAACCGGCGTTCCAATCCTGCTGAGGGAAATACCGGGAGACCGGGGCGGGATTCCCCACCCGGGAGGAACAAGGAACCGGCGTTCCCATCCTGCTGAGCGAAATACCGGGAGACCGGGGCGGGATTCCCCACCCGGGAGGAACAAGGAACCGGCGTTCCCATCCTGCTGAGGGAAATACCGGGAGACCGGGGCGGGATTCCCCACCCGGGAGGAACAAGGAACCGGCGTTCCAATCCTGCTGAGCGAAATACCGGGAGACCGGGGCGGGATTCCCCACCCGGGAGGAACAAGGAACCGGCGTTCCCATCCTGCTGAGCGAAATACCGGGAGACCGGGGCGGGATTCCCCACCCGGGAGGAACAAGGAACCGGCGTTCCCATCCTGCTGAGAGAAATACCGGGAGACCGGGGCGGGATTCCCCACCCGGGAGGAACAAGGAACCGGCGTTCCAATCCTGCTGAGCGAAATACCCGGAGACCGGGGCGGGATTCCCCACCCGGGAGGAACAAGGAACCGGCGTTCCCATCCTGCTGAGCGAAATACCGGGAGACCGGGGCGGGATTCCCCACCCGGGAGGAACAAGGAACCGGCATTCCCATCCTGCTGAGGGAAATACCGGGAGACCGGGGCGGGATTCCCCACCCGGGAGGAACAAGGAACCGGCGTTCCCATCCTGCTGAGCGAAATACCGGGAGACCGGGGCGGGATTCCCCACCCGGGAGGAACAAGGAACCGGCGTTCCCATCCTGCTGAGGGAAATACCGGGAGACCGGGGTGGGATTCCCCACCCGGGAGGAACAAGGAACCGGCGTTCCAATCCTGCTGAGCGAAATACCGGGAGACCGGGGCGGGATTCCCCACCCGGGAGGAACAAGGAACCGGCGTTCCCATCCTGCTGAGCGAAATACCGGGAGACCGGGGCGGGATTCCCCACCCGGGAGGAACAAGGAACCGGCGTTCCCATCCTGCTGAGGGAAATACCGGGAGACCGGGGCGGGATTCCCCACCCGGGAGGAACAAGGAACCGGCGTTCCCATCCTGCTGAGGGAAATACCGGGAGACCGGGGCGGGATTCCCCACCCGGGAGGAACAAGGAACCGGCGTTCCAATCCTGCTGAGCGAAATACCCGGAGACCGGGGCGGGATTCCCCACCCGGGAGGAACAAGGAACCGGCGTTCCAATCCTGCTGAGCGAAATACCGGGAGACCGGGGCGGGATTCCCCACCCGGGAGGAACAAGGAACCGGCGTTCCCATCCTGCTGAGGGAAATACCGGGAGACCGGGGCGGGATTCCCCACCCGGGAGGAACAAGGAACCGGCGTTCCCATCCTGCTGAGGGAAATACCGGGAGACCGGGGCGGGATTCCCCACCCGGGAGGAACAAGGAACCGGCGTTCCCATCCTGCTGAGCGAAATACCGGGAGACCGGGGCGGGATTCCCCACCCGGGAGGAACAAGGAACCGGCGTTCCAATCCTGCTGAGCGAAATACCGGGAGACCGGGGCGGGATTCCCCACCCGGGAGGAACAAGGAACCGGCGTTCCCATCCTGCTGAGCGAAATACCGGGAGACCGGGGCGGGATTCCCACCCGGGAGGAACAAGGAACCGGCGTTCCAATCCTGCTGAGGGAAATACCGGGAGACCGGGGCGGGATTCCCACCCGGGAGGAACAAGGAACCGGCGTTCCCATCCTGCTGAGGGAAATACCGGGAGACCGGGGCGGGATTCCCCACCCGGGAGGAACAAGGAACCGGCGTTCCCATCCTGCTGAGGGAAATACCGGGAGACCGGGGCGGGATTCCCCACCCGGGAGGAACAAGGAACCGGCGTTCCAATCCTGCTGAGCGAAATACCGGGAGACCGGGGCGGGATTCCCCACCCGGGAGGAACAAGGAACCGGCGTTCCCATCCTGCTGAGCGAAATACCGGGAGACCGGGGCGGGATTCCCCACCCGGGAGGAACAAGGAACCGGCATTCCCATCCTGCTGAGCGAAATACCGGGAGACCGGGGCGGGATTCCCCACCCGGGAGGAACAAGGAACCGGCGTTCCCATCCTGCTGAGGGAAATACCGGGAGACCGGGACGGGATTCCCACCCGGGAGGAACAAGGAACCGGCGTTCCAATCCTGCTGAGGGAAATACCGGGAGACCGGGGCGGGATTCCCACCCGGGAGGAACAAGGAACCGGCGTTCCCATCCTGCTGAGGGAAATACCGGGAGACCGGGGCGGGATTCCCCACCCGGGAGGAACAAGGAACCGGCGTTCCCATCCTGCTGAGCGAAATACCTGGAGACGGGGGCGGGATTCCCCACCCGGGAGGAACAAGGAACCGGCGTTCCCATCCTGCTGAGGGAAATACCGGGAGACCGGGGCGGGATTCCCCACCCGGGAGGAACAAGGAACCGGCGTTCCCATCCTGCTGAGCGAAATACCGGGAGACCGGGGCGGGATTCCCCACCCGGGAGGAACAAGGAACCGGCGTTCCCATCCTGCTGAGCGAAATACCGGGAGACCGGGGCGGGATTCCCCACCCGGGAGGAACAAGTAACCGGCGTTCCCATCCTGCTGAGGGAAATACCGGGAGACCGGGCGGGATTCCCCACCCGGGAGGAACAAGGAACCGGCGTTCCCATCCTGCTGAGGGAAATACCGGGAGACCGGGGCGGGATTCCCCACCCGGGAGGAACAAGGAACCGGCGTTCCCATCCTGCTGAGGGAAATACCGGGAGACCGGGGCGGGATTCCCCACCCGGGAGGAACAAGGAACCGGCGTTCCCATCCTGCTGAGGGAAATACCGGGAGACCGGGGCGGGATTCCCCACCCGGGAGGAACAAGGAACCGGCATTCCCATCCTGCTGAGGGAAATACCGGGAGACCGGGGCGGGATTCCCCACCCGGGAGGAACAAGGAACCGGCGTTCCAATCCTGCTGAGCGAAATACCCGGAGACCGGGGCGGGATTCCCCACCCGGGATGAACAAGGAACCGGCGTTCCCATCCTGCTGAGCGAAATACCGGGAGACCGGGGCGGGATTCCCCACCCGGGAGGAGCAAGGAACCGGTGTTTCAATCCTGCTGAGCGAAATACCGGGAGACCGGGGCGGGATTCCCCATCCGGGAGGAACAAGGAACCGGCGTTCCCATCCTGCTGAGGGAAATACCGGGAGACCGGGGCGGGATTCCCCACCCGGGAGGAACAAGGAACCGGCGTTCCCATCCTGCTGAGGGAAATACCGGGAGACCGGGGCGGGATTCCCCACCCGGGAGGAACAAGGAACCGGCGTTCCAATCCTGCTGAGCGAAATACCGGGAGACCGGAGCGGGATTCCCCACCCGGGAGGAACAAGGAACCGGCGTTCCCATCCTGCTGAGGGAAATACCGGGAGACCGGGGCGGGATTCCCCACCCGGGAGGAACAATGAACCGGCGTTCCCATCCTGCTGAGGGAAATACCGGGAGACCGGGGCGGGATTCCCCACCCGGGAGGAACAAGGAACCGGCGTTCCAATCCTGCTGAGCGAAATACCGGGAGACCGGGGCGGGATTCCCCACCCGGGAGGAACAAGGAACCGGCGTTCCCATCCTGCTGAGGGAAATACCGGGAGACCGGGGCGGGATTCCCCACCCGGGAGGAACAAGGAACCGGCGTTCCCATCCTGCTGAGGGAAATACCGGGAGACCGGGGCGGGATTCCCCACCCGGGAGGAACAAGGAACCGGCGTTCCAATCCTGCTGAGCGAAATACCGGGAGACCGGGGCGGGATTCCCCACCCGGGAGGAACAAGGAACCGGCGTTCCCATCCTGCTGAGCGAAATACCGGGAGACCGGGGCGGGATTCCCCACCCGGGAGGAACAAGGAACCGGCATTCCCATCCTGCTGAGCGAAATACCGGGAGACCGGGGCGGGATTCCCCACCCGGGAGGAACAAGGAACCGGCGTTCCCATCCTGCTGAGGGAAATACCGGGAGACCGGGACGGGATTCCCCACCCGGGAGGAACAAGGAACCGGCGTTCCAATCCTGCTGAGGGAAATACCGGGAGACCGGGGCGGGATTCCCCACCCGGGAGGAACAAGGAACCGGCGTTCCCATCCTGCTGAGGGAAATACCGGGAGACCGGGGCGGGATTCCCCACCCGGGAGGAACAAGGAACCGGCGTTCCCATCCTGCTGAGCGAAATACCTGGAGACGGGGGCGGGATTCCCCACCCGGGAGGAACAAGGAACCGGCGTTCCCATCCTGCTGAGGGAAATACCGGGAGACCGGGGCGGGATTCCCCACCCGGGAGGAACAAGGAACCGGCGTTCCCATCCTGCTGAGCGAAATACCGGGAGACCGGGGCGGGATTCCCCACCCGGGAGGAACAAGGAACCGGCGTTCCCATCCTGCTGAGCGAAATACCGGGAGACCGGGGCGGGATTCCCCACCCGGGAGGAACAAGTAACCGGCGTTCCCATCCTGCTGAGGGA
Organism: Ascaphus truei; assembly: GCF_040206685.1. Taxonomy (NCBI): domain Eukaryota; kingdom Metazoa; phylum Chordata; class Amphibia; order Anura; family Ascaphidae; genus Ascaphus; species Ascaphus truei. The sequence continues at coordinate 32,673 of NW_027457087.1, read as the reverse complement.
AATACCGGGAGACCGGGCGGGATTCCCCACCCGGGAGGAACAAGGAACCGGCGTTCCCATCCTGCTGAGGGAAATACCGGGAGACCGGGGCGGGATTCCCCACCCGGGAGGAACAAGGAACCGGCGTTCCCATCCTGCTGAGGGAAATACCGGGAGACCGGGGCGGGATTCCCCACCCGGGAGGAACAAGGAACCGGCGTTCCCATCCTGCTGAGGGAAATACCGGGAGACCGGGGCGGGATTCCCCACCCGGGAGGAACAAGGAACCGGCATTCCCATCCTGCTGAGGGAAATACCGGGAGACCGGGGCGGGATTCCCCACCCGGGAGGAACAAGGAACCGGCGTTCCAATCCTGCTGAGCGAAATACCCGGAGACCGGGGCGGGATTCCCCACCCGGGATGAACAAGGAACCGGCGTTCCCATCCTGCTGAGCGAAATACCGGGAGACCGGGGCGGGATTCCCCACCCGGGAGGAGCAAGGAACCGGTGTTTCAATCCTGCTGAGCGAAATACCGGGAGACCGGGGCGGGATTCCCCACCCGGGAGGAACAAGGAACCGGCGTTCCCATCCTGCTGAGGGAAATACCGGGAGACCGGGGCGGGATTCCCCACCCGGGAGGAACAAGGAACCGGCGTTCCCATCCTGCTGAGGGAAATACCGGGAGACCGGGGCGGGATTCCCCACCCGGGAGGAACAAGGAACCGGCGTTCCAATCCTGCTGAGCGAAATACCGGGAGACCGGAGCGGGATTCCCCACCCGGGAGGAACAAGGAACCGGCGTTCCCATCCTGCTGAGGGAAATACCGGGAGACCGGGGCGGGATTCCCCACCCGGGAGGAACAATGAACCGGCGTTCCCATCCTGCTGAGGGAAATACCGGGAGACCGGGGCGGGATTCCCCACCCGGGAGGAACAAGGAACCGGCGTTCCAATCCTGCTGAGCGAAATACCGGGAGACCGGGGCGGGATTCCCCACCCGGGAGGAACAAGGAACCGGCGTTCCCATCCTGCTGAGGGAAATACCGGGAGACCGGGGCGGGATTCCCCACCCGGGAGGAACAAGGAACCGGCGTTCCCATCCTGCTGAGGGAAATACCGGGAGACCGGGGCGGGATTCACCACCCGGGAGGAACAAGGAACCGGCGTTCCAATCCTGCTGAGCGAAATACCGGGAGACCGGGGCGGGATTCCCCACCCGGGAGGAACAAGGAACCGGCGTTCCAATCCTGCTGAGCGAAATACCGGGAGACCGGGGCGGGATTCCCCAGCAACTGGCAGATATTCTCATATGACATTTGCATAGTGTTGTGTTGTGTGTTTTGGGGCAGGTAACTGGCTTAGCTGGCCAGCCAGGTAGATAGGGAGCTGCTGTGTAGTCAGTCTCCCAAGGGGAGTAGGGTTTTATTTTATGGTTTGGTTTTCTTAACAGTGTTACTAATGTTTGGTTGTTATTGTACACAATAAACCACTGGAATTACAGCTTAACCCACTATTTGGTGTCTTACTGACCTACCACGAGGCCGTCCTGCCCCAACACAGATAGATAGATACACACATAGATACACAGACAGGTAGATACACACATAGATACACAGACAGGTAGATACAGAGACAGGTAGATACACAGATACACAGATACACAGATACACAGATACACAGATACACAGATACACAGATACACAGACAGATAGATACACAGATACACAGATACACAGATACACAGATACACAGATACACAGATACACAGATACACAGACAGATAGATACACAGATACACAGATACACAGATACACAGATACACAGATACACAGATACACAGATACACAGACAGATAGATACACAGATAGATAGATACACAGATAGATAGATACACAGATAGATAGATACACAGACAGACAGACAGACAGACAGACAGACAGACAGACAGACAGACAGATAGATAGATACACAGACAGATAGATACACAGATAGATAGATACACAGACAGATAGATACACAGATAGATAGATACACAGATAGATAGATAGATAGATAGATAGATAGATAGATAGATAGATAGATAGATAGATAGATAGATAGATAGATAGATAGATAGATACACAGACAGACAGACAGACAGACAGACAGATAGACAGATACACAGACAGATAGATACACAGACAGATAGATACACAGATAGATAGATAGATAGATAGATAGATAGATAGATAGATAGATAGATAGATAGATAGATAGATAGATAGATAGATAGATAGATAGATAGATAGATAGATAGATAGATAGATACACAGATATATAGATACACAGATACACAGATACACAGATAGACAGACAGACAGACAGACAGACAGACAGACAGACAGACAGATAGATAGATACACAGATAGATAGATACACAGATATATAGATACACAGATAGATACACAGATAGATAGATACACAGATAGATAGATACACATATATATAGATACACAGATAGATACACAGATAGATAGATACACAGATAGATAGATACACAGATATATAGATACACAGATAGATACACAGATAGATAGATACACAGATAGATAGATACACAGACAGACAGACAGACAGACAGACAGACAGACAGATAGATAGATAGATAGATAAATAATAGCAGCTTAGGGCCTCATGCAGAGAGCAGCGGTGGAATTAATTGGAGATAGTAATAAATAGTAATAAATAGTACCTTTTTTGGCGTGATTTAATCTCCATATGCAGAAAGGGCATAAAACTGCATAAAACTGCATTTAGAATCCTGTCTGCATATGGAGAGTTTCGCTATGCGCGCTGTTGAAACTTGTTGTAAAAAAATCGCGTTTTTTCTTTTTTTCTCCCCCTGCGGCCGCCGAGCGCCAGCTTCTTGCCCAATTTTGTTGGCGAAGCAAAATGTTGAAAATTGCGCCATTTTTTTGGCGCGAACAGCCGCTAGATGGCGATCGCGCCTCTCTGAATACGGCCGTTTTCAACACTGGAGAGATTTAGGTTCTCGCCAGGCGCGCGGCGAGATTTGCAAATAAAAAAAAAAAAAGGCGCTTCTTTCAAAACTCGCCATTACCTGCCTTTCTACAGGCAGATTTCGCCAAAACATGCCGCTTTCCCTGTTAGCGCTGCTCTCTGCATGAGGCCCTTAGTGATTATTGAAGGGGACGGAGCTATAGTAACCGACCAATCACGAGGTCCGGTTTGGCAGCCTGCAGGGAAGGATAGGGGCGGGCGTGAACTTTGACCTGTATGCCCCGCCCCCCTCTGTCCTTTCCGGGAAAGGTGAGATCGGAGCAAACCACTTCTGAGCCCTGCGGGGGTTAATACAGGAGTAATAATATTAGTCTCCCCCTCCTGTCACCTGTGTCCCCCCCTCCCTCCTCCCTCCTTCCCCCTCTCACCTATCTCCCCTCCCTGTCTCCCCCCCTCTCACCTCCTCCCTCCCTGTCTCCCCCCCTGTCTCCCCCCCTCCCTCCTCCTCCTCTCACCTCCTCCCCTCCCTGTCTCCCCCCCTCCCTCCTCCCTCCTTCCCCCTCTCACCTCCTCCCCTCCCTGTCTCCCCCCCACCCTCCTCCCTCCTTCCCCCTCTCACCTCCTCCCCTCCCTGTCTCCCCCCCTCCCTCCTCCCTCCTTCCCCCTCTCACCTCCTCCCCTCCCTGTCTCCCCCCTCCCTCCTCCCTCCTTCCCTCTCTCATGTCTCCCTCCTCTCCCTTCTCCCCATCTCCCACCTCTCCCTCCTCCCTTCCCTCTCTTCCCCCCCCATCACCTCCTCCCCTCCCTGTCTCCCCCCCTCCCTCCCTCCTTCCCCCTCTCTCCTCTTTCCCTCTCATGTCTCCCTCCTCTCCCTTCTTCCCATCTCCCACCTCTCCCTCCTCCCTTCCCTCTCTCCCCCTCCTCTCTCCCCTCTTTCTCTCTCGATCTCCCCCTGATCTCTCCCCCTCTGTCTCTTCTTCCTCCTTTCCCCTCCCCCTTCCTCCCTTTCCCATCCCTTCCCCTCCCTCCCCTCCTCTCACCTCCTTCCCTCTCTCCCCACTCCCCACCTTTCTCTGGAGCATAAAGTGCCTCTCGTCTTCCTCCGCAGGTAGAGACTCCCCCACAAACACCAACTCCAGCAGGACATGGGGCATCAGCACGGACAGCTCCTGCCATGATACCCCCACCCGGGGCACAATGTCACCACGGGGCAGTGAGGACACATAACTGCCCCAAGGGCAGGGGAAGGATAGAAGCAGGGGGGGGGAGGGAGAGAGAGAGAGGGGGAAGGGGAGAGAGAGGGGGAAGGGGAGAGGGGGGGAAGGGGAGAGAGAGGGGAAGGGGAGAGAGAGGGGGAAGGGGAGAGAGAGGGGGAAGGGAAGAGAGAGGGGGAAGGGGAGAGAGAGGGGGAAAGGGGAGAGAGAGGGGGAAGGGGAGAGAGAGGGGGAAGGGTGACAGGGGGAAGGGGAGAGAGGGAGGGGGAGGCAGAGAGAAAGGAGGGGAGAGAGGAGAGAGAAGGGGAGAGAGAGAGGCAGGGGGGAGGGAGAGAGGGGAAGGGGAGAGAGGGGGAAGGGGAGAGAGAGGGGGAAGGGGAGAGAGAGGGGGAAGGGGAGAGAGAGGGGGAAGGGGAGAGAGAGGGGGAAGGGGAGAGAGAGGGGGAAGGGGAGAGAGAGGGGGAAGGGTGGAAGGGGAGAGAGGGAGGGGAGGCAGAGAGAAAGGAGGGGAGAGAGGAGAGAGAAGGGGAGAGAGAGAGGCAGGGGGGAGGGAGAGAGGGGAAGGGGAGAGAGGGGGAAGGGGAGAGAGAGGGGGAAGGGGAGAGAGAGGGGGAAGGGTGACAGGGGGAAGGGGAGAGAGGGAGGGGGAGGCAGAGAGAGAGGGGGGAGAGAGAAGGAGAGAGAAGGGGAGAGAGAGAGGCAGGGGGGGAGGGAGAGAGAGAAGGGGAAGGGGAGAGAGAGGGGGAAGGGGAGAGAGAGGGGGAAGGGGAGAGAGGGGGAAGGGGAGAGAGAGGGGGAAGGGGAGAGAGAGGGGGAAGGGGAGAGAGAGGGGGAAGGGGAGAGAGGGGGGAAGGGGAGAGAGGGGGAAGGGGAGAGAGGGGGGAAGGGGAGAGAGGGGGGAAGGGGAGAGAGGGGGAAGGGGAGATATGGGGAAGGGGAGAGAGGGGGAAGGGGAGAGAGGGGGAAGGGGAGACAGGGGGAAGGGGAGACAGGGGGAAGGGGTGAGAGGGAGGGGGAGGCAGAGAGAGAGGAGGGGAGAGAGAAGGAGAGAGAAGGGGAGAGAGAGGCAGGGGGGAGGGAGAGAGAGGGGAAGGGGAGAGAGGGGGAAGGGGAGAGAGAGGGGGGAGGGGAGAGAGAGGGGGAAGGGGAGAGAGGGGGGGAAGGGGAGAGAGGGGGAAGGGGAGAGAGGGGGAAGGGGAGACAGGGGAAGGGGAGACAGGGGGAAGGGAGACAGGGGGAAGGGGTGAGAGGGAGGGGGAGGCAGAGAGAGAGGAGGGGAGAGAGAAGGGGAGAGAGAGAGGCAGGGGGGGAGGGAGAGAGAGAGGGGGGAGGGAGAGAGAGAGGGGGGAGGGGAGAGAGGGGGAAGGAGAGAGAGAGGGGGGAGGGGAGAGAGAGGGGGAAGGGGAGAGAGAGGGGGAAGGGGAGAGAGGGGGAAGGGGAGAGAGAGGGGGAAGGGGAGAGAGAGGGGGAAGGGGAGAGAGAGGGGGAAGGGGAGAGAGGGGGGAAGGGGAGAGAGGGGGGGAAGGGGAGAGAGAGGGGGAAGGGGAGAGAGAGGGGGAAGGGGAGAGAGGGGGAAGGGGAGAGAGGGGGAAGGGGAGACAGGGGAAAGGGGAGAGAGGGAGGGGGAGGCAGAGAGAGGAGGAGAGAGAAGGGGAGAGAGAGAGGCAGGGGGGCAGAGATGGGGGGCTTCAAAAGAGAGTGGGAGGGAGAGAGAAAGGGGGGAGAGAGGGGGGGGGGTTGAGAGGAAGAGAGGGGGAGAGATACTGTCCTTACCCAAAATAGCAGGATATTCTCATACTCCCGACTTGCTTCTATAACATGGATTTTGAGCGACTGTTTCTTTAAGATGTTTAGCTCAGGAACTAAAGGGTCAGAGGGCAAAGGTTAGTGACCCATCACAGGGGGGCGCCGCTGACCCTATTATCTTATAGGAACCCCGTGTGTGAGACGCCCTCTTATCCCATCACAGGGAGGCACCGCTGTCCCTATTACCTTATAGGAATCCCGTGTGTGAGACGCCCTCTTATCCCATCACAGGGAGGCACCGCTGTCCCTATTATCTTATAGGAACCCCGTGTGTGAGACGCCCTCTTATCCCATCACAGGGGGGCACCGCTGTCCCTATTATCTTATAGGAATCCCCTGTGTGTGAGACTCCCTCTTATCCCATCACAGGGGGGCACCGCTGTCCCTATTATCTTATAGGAACCCCGTGTGTGAGACGCCCTCTTAACTGTAGGTCCCTCTGACCCCATTAACCCCGCGTACACAGTGAAGATTATTCAGAGGAGGCGGGATCTGCTGTCTGAGTGACAGCAGCCTGGGCCAATCACAGTGCTGGAACGTCCCGGGGGCGGGACAGAAAGGTGTGAAGTTTCCCTGGAATGGGGCGTTCTGATTGGCCAGTTTGGGAAGTGTGCGCATGCGCCCCTGATACCAGTCCTAGAGGTACTTACAGTGCTGGGGGACCAGTTTGGTGATGATGTGGTACATGGTGAGCGGGTAGGTGAGGAGGGCAGCGATGGGGCTGTCCAAACTCAGACTCCTCCAATCATAATACTCCTTCCAGGTCACTGAGGGTTAATAGCAGTTATTCAGGCTCTGTGTACCCCCTGTACCAGTCCTAGAGGTGCCAGGCTCTGTATATCCCCCTGTGCCAGCCCTAGAGGTGCCAGGCTCTGTATATCCCCCTGTGCCAGCCCTAGAGGTGCCAGGCTCTGTATAACCCCCTGTGCCAGTCCTAGAGGTGCCAGGCTCTGTATATCCCCTGTGCCAGCCCTAGAGGTGCCAGGCTCTGTATATCCCCTGTGCCAGCCCTAGAGGTGCCAGGCTCTGTGTACCCCCTGTACCAGTACTAGAGGTGCCAGGCTCTGTGTACCCCCTGTGCCAGTCCTAGAGGTGCCAGGCTCTGTGTACCCCCTGTGCCAGTCCTAGAGGTGCCAGGCTCTGTATATCCCCCTGTGCCAGTCCTAGAGGTGCCAGGCTCTGTGTACCCCCTGTGCCAGTCCTAGAGGTGCCAGGCTCTGTATATCCCCCTGTGCCAGTCCTAGAGGTGCCAGGCTCTGCACCCCCTGTGCCAGTCCTAGAGGTGCCAGGCTCTGTATATCCCCCTGTGCCAGTCCTAGAGGTGCCAGGCTCTGTATATCCCCCTGTGCCAGCCCTAGAGGTGCCAGGCTCTGTATATCCCCCTGTGCCAGCCCTAGAGGTGCCAGGCTCTGTATACCCCCCTGTACCAGTCCTAGAGGTGCCAGGCTCTGTATATCCCCCTGTACCAGTCCTAGAGGTGCCAGGCTCTGTATATCCCCCTGTGCCAGCCCTAGAGGTGCCAGGCTCTGTATATCCCCCTGTGCCAGCCCTAGAGGTGCCAGGCTCTGTGTATCCCCCTGTGCCAGTCCTACAGGTGCCAGGCTCTGTATATCCCCCTGTGCCAGTCCTAGAGGTGCCAGGCTCTGTGTCTCCCCTGTACCAGTCCTAGAGGTGCCAGGCTCTGTATATCCCCCTGTGCCAGCCCTAGAGGTGCCAGGCTCTGTGTATCCCCCTGTACCAGCCCTAGAGGTGCCAGGCTCTGTATATCCCCCTGTGCCAGTCCTAGAGGTGCCAGGCTCTGTATATCCCCCTGTGCCAGCCCTAGAGGTGCCAGGCTCTGTATATCCCCCTGTGCCAGCCCTAGAGGTGCCAGGCTCTGTGTATCCCCCTGTGCCAGCCCTAGAGGTGCCAGGCTCTGTGTATCCCCCTGTGCCAGCCCTAGAGGTGCCAGGCTCTGTGTATCCCCCTGTGCCAGCCCTAGAGGTGCCAGGCTCTGTGTATCCCCCTGTGCCAGTCCTAGAGGTGCCAGGCTCTGTGTCTCCCCTGTACCAGTCCTAGAGGTGCCAGGCTCTGTATATCCCCCTGTGCCAGCCCTAGAGGTGCCAGGCTCTGTGTATCCCCCTGTGCCAGCCCTAGAGGTGCCAGGCTCTGTATATCCCCCTGTGCCAGTCCTAGAGGTGCCAGGCTCTGTGTCCTAGTGGTTCCTGGGTCACTTACCTAGGGGGTTATTAAGGCCTTCAGCGGGACGACGTCTTAGGATAATTTCCGTGTCGTTTAGGAGCGGTTCAAAGCGCTCCCTCCCCCCTATATGGGGGTAAGAGGGTGACACTATTACACTGTATGGGGGTGAGTGATGTGTGTAAGAGGGTGACCCTATTACTCTGTATGGGGGTGAGTGATGTGTGTAAGAGGGTGACACTGTTACACTGTATGGGGGTGAGTGATGTGTGTAAGAGAGTGACCCTATTACTTTGTATGGGGGTGAGGGATGTGTGTAAGAGGGTGACCCTATTACACTGTATGGGGGTGAGTGATGTGTGTAAGAGGGTGACACTGTTACACTGTATGGGGGTGAGTGATGTGTGTAAGAGGGTGACCCTATTACTCTGTATGGGGGTGAGTGATGTGTGTAAGAGAGTGACCCTATTACTCTGTATGGGGGTGAGTGATGTGTGTAAGAGGGTGACACTGTTACACTGTATGGGGGTGAGTGATGTGTGTAAGAGAGTGACCCTATTACTCTGTATGGGGGTGAGGGATGTGTGTAAGAGGGTGACCCTATTACACTGTATGGGGGTGAGTGATGTGTGTAAGAGGGTGACCCTATTACACTGTATGGGGGTGAGTGATGTGTGTAAGAGAGTGACCCTATTACTCTGTATGGGGGTGAGTGATGTGTGTAAGAGGGTGACACTGTTACACTGTATGGGGGTGAGTGATGTGTGTAAGAGAGTGACCCTATTACACTGTATGGGGGTGAGTGATGTGTGTAAGAGGGTGACACTATTACACTGTATGGGGGTGAGTGATGTGTGTAAGAGAGTGACACTGTTACACTGTATGGGGGTGAGTGATGTGTGTAAGAGAGTGACACTGTTACACTGTATGGGGGTGAGTGATGTGTGTAAGAGGGTGACACTGTTACACTGTATGGGGGTGAGGGATGTGTGTAAGAGAGTGACACTGTTACTCTGTATGGGGGTGAGTGATGTGTGTAAGAGAGTGACCCTATTACTCTGTATGGGGGTGAGTGATGTGTGTAAGAGAGTGACCCTATTACACTGTATGGGGGTGAGTGATGTGTGTAAGAGAGTGACCCTATTACACTGTATGGGGGTGAGTGATGTGTGTAAGAGAGTGACACTATTACACTGTATGGGGGTGAGTGATGTGTGTAAGAGGGTGACCCTATTACTCTGTATGGGGGTGAGTGATGTGTGTAAGAGGGTGACACTGTTACACTGTATGGGGGTGAGTGATGTGTGTAAGAGAGTGACCCTATTACTTTGTATGGGGGTGAGGGATGTGTGTAAGAGGGTGACCCTATTACACTGTATGGGGGTGAGTGATGTGTGTAAGAGGGTGACACTGTTACACTGTATGGGGGTGAGTGATGTGTGTAAGAGGGTGACCCTATTACTCTGTATGGGGGTGAGTGATGTGTGTAAGAGAGTGACCCTATTACACTGTATGGGGGTGAGTGATGTGTGTAAGAGAGTGACACTGTTACTCTGTATGGGGGTGAGTGATGTGTGTAAGAGAGTGACCCTATTACTCTGTATGGGGGTGAGTGATGTGTGTAAGAGAGTGACCCTATTACACTGTATGGGGGTGAGTGATGTGTGTAAGAGAGTGACCCTATTACACTGTATGGGGGTGAGTGATGTGTGTAAGAGAGTGACACTATTACACTGTATGGGGGTGAGTGATGTGTGTAAGAGGGTGACCCTATTACTCTGTATGGGGGTGAGTGATGTGTGTAAGAGGGTGACACTGTTACACTGTATGGGGGTGAGTGATGTGTGTAAGAGAGTGACCCTATTACACTGTATGGGGGTGAGTGATGTGTGTAAGAGAGTGACCCTATTACTTTGTATGGGGGTGAGGGATGTGTGTAAGAGGGTGACCCTATTACACTGTATGGGGGTGAGTGATGTGTGTAAGAGGGTGACACTGTTACACTGTATGGGGGTGAGTGATGTGTGTAAGAGGGTGACCCTATTACTCTGTATGGGGGTGAGTGATGTGTGTAAGAGAGTGACCCTATTACTCTGTATGGGGGTGAGTGATGTGTGTAAGAGGGTGACACTGTTACACTGTATGGGGGTGAGTGATGTGTGTAAGAGAGTGACCCTATTACTCTGTATGGGGGTGAGGGATGTGTGTAAGAGGGTGACCCTATTACACTGTATGGGGGTGAGTGATGTGTGTAAGAGGGTGACCCTATTACACTGTATGGGGGTGAGTGATGTGTGTAAGAGAGTGACCCTATTACTCTGTATGGGGGTGAGTGATGTGTGTAAGAGGGTGACACTGTTACACTGTATGGGGGTGAGTGATGTGTGTAAGAGAGTGACCCTATTACACTGTATGGGGGTGAGTGATGTGTGTAAGAGGGTGACACTATTACACTGTATGGGGGTGAGTGATGTGTGTAAGAGAGTGACACTGTTACACTGTATGGGGGTGAGTGATGTGTGTAAGAGAGTGACACTGTTACACTGTATGGGGGTGAGTGATGTGTGTAAGAGGGTGACACTGTTACACTGTATGGGGGTGAGGGATGTGTGTAAGAGAGTGACACTGTTACTCTGTATGGGGGTGAGTGATGTGTGTAAGAGAGTGACCCTATTACTCTGTATGGGGGTGAGTGATGTGTGTAAGAGAGTGACCCTATTACACTGTATGGGGGTGAGTGATGTGTGTAAGAGAGTGACCCTATTACACTGTATGGGGGTGAGTGATGTGTGTAAGAGAGTGACACTATTACACTGTATGGGGGTGAGTGATGTGTGTAAGAGGGTGACCCTATTACTCTGTATGGGGGTGAGTGATGTGTGTAAGAGGGTGACACTGTTACACTGTATGGGGGTGAGTGATGTGTGTAAGAGAGTGACCCTATTACTTTGTATGGGGGTGAGGGATGTGTGTAAGAGGGTGACCCTATTACACTGTATGGGGGTGAGTGATGTGTGTAAGAGGGTGACACTGTTACACTGTATGGGGGTGAGTGATGTGTGTAAGAGGGTGACCCTATTACTCTGTATGGGGGTGAGTGATGTGTGTAAGAGAGTGACCCTATTACACTGTATGGGGGTGAGTGATGTGTGTAAGAGAGTGACACTGTTACTCTGTATGGGGGTGAGTGATGTGTGTAAGAGAGTGACCCTATTACTCTGTATGGGGGTGAGTGATGTGTGTAAGAGAGTGACCCTATTACACTGTATGGGGGTGAGTGATGTGTGTAAGAGAGTGACCCTATTACACTGTATGGGGGTGAGTGATGTGTGTAAGAGAGTGACACTATTACACTGTATGGGGGTGAGTGATGTGTGTAAGAGGGTGACCCTATTACTCTGTATGGGGGTGAGTGATGTGTGTAAGAGGGTGACACTGTTACACTGTATGGGGGTGAGTGATGTGTGTAAGAGAGTGACCCTATTACTTTGTATGGGGGTGAGGGATGTGTGTAAGAGGGTGACCCTATTACACTGTATGGGGGTGAGTGATGTGTGTAAGAGGGTGACACTGTTACACTGTATGGGGGTGAGTGATGTGTGTAAGAGGGTGACCCTATTACTCTGTATGGGGGTGAGTGATGTGTGTAAGAGAGTGACCCTATTACTCTGTATGGGGGTGAGTGATGTGTGTAAGAGGGTGACACTGTTACACTGTATGGGGGTGAGTGATGTGTGTAAGAGGGTGACCCTATTACTCTGTATGGGGGTGAGTGATGTGTGTAAGAGGGTGACCCTATTACACTGTATGGGGGTGAGTGATGTGTGTAAGAGGGTGACCCTATTACACTGTATGGGGGTGAGTGATGTGTGTAAGAGAGTGACCCTATTACTCTGTATGGGGGTGAGTGATGTGTGTAAGAGGGTGACACTGTTACACTGTATGGGGGTGAGGGATGTGTGTAAGAGGGTGACACTGTTACACTGTATGGGGGTGAGTGATGTGTGTAAGAGAGTGACCCTATTACTCTGTATGGGGGTGAGGGATGTGTGTAAGAGGGTGACCCTATTACACTGTATGGGGGTGAGTGATGTGTGTAAGAGGGTGACCCTATTACACTGTATGGGGGTGAGTGATGTGTGTAAGAGAGTGACCCTATTACTCTGTATGGGGGTGAGTGATGTGTGTAAGAGGGTGACACTGTTACACTGTATGGGGGTGAGTGATGTGTGTAAGAGAGTGACCCTATTACACTGTATGGGGGTGAGTGATGTGTGTAAGAGGGTGACACTATTACACTGTATGGGGGTGAGTGATGTGTTTAAGAGAGTGACACTGTTACACTGTATGGGGGTGAGTGATGTGTGTAAGAGAGTGACACTGTTACACTGTATGGGGGTGAGTGATGTGTGTAAGAGGGTGACACTGTTACACTGTATGGGGGTGAGGGATGTGTGTAAGAGAGTGACACTGTTACTCTGTATGGGGGTGAGTGATGTGTGTAAGAGAGTGACCCTATTACACTGTATGGGGGTGAGTGATGTGTGTAAGAGAGTGACCCTATTACACTGTATGGGGGTGAGTGATGTGTGTAAGAGAGTGACCCTATTACACTGTATGGGGGTGAGTGATGTGTGTAAGAGGGTGACACTGTTACACTGTATGGGGGTGAGGGATGTGTGTAAGAGAGTGACACTGTTACTCTGTATGGGGGTGAGTGATGTGTGTAAGAGAGTGACCCTATTACACTGTATGGGGGTGAGTGATGTGTGTAAGAGAGTGACCCTATTACACTGTATGGGGGTGAGTGATGTGTGTAAGAGAGTGACACTATTACACTGTATGGGGGTGAGTGATGTGTGTAAGAGAGTGACCCTATTACACTGTATGGGGGTGAGTGATGTGTGTAAGAGAGTGACCCTATTACACTGTATGGGGGTGAGTGATGTGTGTAAGAGAGTGACACTGTTACACTGTATGGGGGTGAGTGATGTGTGTAAGAGAGTGACACTGTTACACTGTATGGGGGTGAGTGATGTGTGTAAGAGGGTGACACTGTTACACTGTATGGGGGTGAGTGATGTGTGTAAGAGAGTGACCCTATTACACTGTATGGGGGTGAGTGATGTGTGTAAGAGAGTGACCCTATTACACTGTATGGGGGTGAGTGATGTGTGTAAGAGGGTGACCCTATTACACTGTATGGGGGTGAGTGATGTGTGTAAGAGAGTGACACTATTACACTGTATGGGGGTGAGTGATGTGTGTAAGAGAGTGACACTATTACACTGTATGGGGGTGAGTGATGTGTGTAAGAGAGTGACACTGTTACACTGTATGGGGGTGAGTGATGTGTGTAAGAGAGTGACCCTATTACACTGTATGGGGGTGAGTGATGTGTGTAAGAGAGTGACACTGTTACACTGTATGGGGGTGAGTGATGTGTGTAAGAGAGTGACCCTGTTACACTGTATGGTGGTGAGTGATGTGTGTAAGAGAGTGACCCTATTACTCTGTATGGGGGTGAGTGATGTGTGTAAGAGAGTGACCCTATTACACTGTATGGGGGTGAGTGATGTGTGTAAGAGAGTGACCCTATTACTTTGTATGGGGGTGAGGGATGTGTGTAAGAGGGTGACCCTATTACACTGTATGGGGGTGAGTGATGTGTGTAAGAGGGTGACACTGTTACACTGTATGGGGGTGAGTGATGTGTGTAAGAGGGTGACCCTATTACTCTGTATGGGGGTGAGTGATGTGTGTAAGAGAGTGACCCTATTACACTGTATGGGGGTGAGTGATGTGTGTAAGAGAGTGACACTGTTACTCTGTATGGGGGTGAGTGATGTGTGTAAGAGAGTGACCCTATTACTCTGTATGGGGGTGAGTGATGTGTGTAAGAGAGTGACCCTATTACACTGTATGGGGGTGAGTGATGTGTGTAAGAGAGTGACCCTATTACACTGTATGGGGGTGAGTGATGTGTGTAAGAGAGTGACACTATTACACTGTATGGGGGTGAGTGATGTGTGTAAGAGGGTGACCCTATTACTCTGTATGGGGGTGAGTGATGTGTGTAAGAGGGTGACACTGTTACACTGTATGGGGGTGAGTGATGTGTGTAAGAGAGTGACCCTATTACTTTGTATGGGGGTGAGGGATGTGTGTAAGAGGGTGACCCTATTACACTGTATGGGGGTGAGTGATGTGTGTAAGAGGGTGACACTGTTACACTGTATGGGGGTGAGTGATGTGTGTAAGAGGGTGACCCTATTACTCTGTATGGGGGTGAGTGATGTGTGTAAGAGAGTGACCCTATTACTCTGTATGGGGGTGAGTGATGTGTGTAAGAGGGTGACACTGTTACACTGTATGGGGGTGAGTGATGTGTGTAAGAGGGTGACCCTATTACTCTGTATGGGGGTGAGTGATGTGTGTAAGAGGGTGACCCTATTACACTGTATGGGGGTGAGTGATGTGTGTAAGAGGGTGACCCTATTACACTGTATGGGGGTGAGTGATGTGTGTAAGAGAGTGACCCTATTACTCTGTATGGGGGTGAGTGATGTGTGTAAGAGGGTGACACTGTTACACTGTATGGGGGTGAGGGATGTGTGTAAGAGGGTGACACTGTTACACTGTATGGGGGTGAGTGATGTGTGTAAGAGAGTGACCCTATTACTCTGTATGGGGGTGAGGGATGTGTGTAAGAGGGTGACCCTATTACACTGTATGGGGGTGAGTGATGTGTGTAAGAGGGTGACCCTATTACACTGTATGGGGGTGAGTGATGTGTGTAAGAGAGTGACCCTATTACTCTGTATGGGGGTGAGTGATGTGTGTAAGAGGGTGACACTGTTACACTGTATGGGGGTGAGTGATGTGTGTAAGAGAGTGACCCTATTACACTGTATGGGGGTGAGTGATGTGTGTAAGAGGGTGACACTATTACACTGTATGGGGGTGAGTGATGTGTTTAAGAGAGTGACACTGTTACACTGTATGGGGGTGAGTGATGTGTGTAAGAGAGTGACACTGTTACACTGTATGGGGGTGAGTGATGTGTGTAAGAGGGTGACACTGTTACACTGTATGGGGGTGAGGGATGTGTGTAAGAGAGTGACACTGTTACTCTGTATGGGGGTGAGTGATGTGTGTAAGAGAGTGACCCTATTACACTGTATGGGGGTGAGTGATGTGTGTAAGAGAGTGACCCTATTACACTGTATGGGGGTGAGTGATGTGTGTAAGAGAGTGACCCTATTACACTGTATGGGGGTGAGTGATGTGTGTAAGAGGGTGACACTGTTACACTGTATGGGGGTGAGGGATGTGTGTAAGAGAGTGACACTGTTACTCTGTATGGGGGTGAGTGATGTGTGTAAGAGAGTGACCCTATTACACTGTATGGGGGTGAGTGATGTGTGTAAGAGAGTGACCCTATTACACTGTATGGGGGTGAGTGATGTGTGTAAGAGAGTGACACTATTACACTGTATGGGGGTGAGTGATGTGTGTAAGAGAGTGACCCTATTACACTGTATGGGGGTGAGTGATGTGTGTAAGAGAGTGACCCTATTACACTGTATGGGGGTGAGTGATGTGTGTAAGAGAGTGACACTGTTACACTGTATGGGGGTGAGTGATGTGTGTAAGAGAGTGACACTGTTACACTGTATGGGGGTGAGTGATGTGTGTAAGAGGGTGACACTGTTACACTGTATGGGGGTGAGTGATGTGTGTAAGAGAGTGACCCTATTACACTGTATGGGGGTGAGTGATGTGTGTAAGAGAGTGACCCTATTACACTGTATGGGGGTGAGTGATGTGTGTAAGAGGGTGACACTGTTACACTGTATGGGGGTGAGTGATGTGTGTAAGAGAGTGACCCTATTACTCTGTATGGGGGTGAGTGATGTGTGTAAGAGAGTGACCCTATTACACTGTATGGGGGTGAGTGATGTGTGTAAGAGAGTGACCCTATTACTCTGTATGGGGGTGAGGTGATGTGTGTAAGAGAGTGACCCTATTACACTGTATGGGGGTGAGTGATGTGTGTAAGAGAGTGACCCTATTACTCTGTATGGGGGTGAGTGATGTGTGTAAGAGAGTGACCCTATTACACTGTATGGGGGTGAGTGATGTGTGTAAGAGAGTGACCCTATTACACTGTATGGGGGTGAGTGATGTGTGTAAGAGAGTGACCCTATTACACTGTATGGGGGTGAGTGATGTGTGTAAGAGAGTGACCCTATTACACTGTATGGGGGTGAGGATGTGTGTAAGAGAGTGACCCTATTACTCTGTATGGGGGTGAGTGATGTGTGTAAGAGAGTGACCCTATTACTCTGTATGGGGGTGAGTGATGTGTGTAAGAGAGTGACCCTATTACACTGTATGGGGGTGAGTGATGTGTGTAAGAGAGTGACCCTATTACTCTGTATGGGGGTGAGTGATGTGTGTAAGAGAGTGACCCTATTACTCTGTATGGGGGTGAGTGATGTGTGTAAGAGAGTGACCCTATTACTCTGTATGGGGGTGAGTGATGTGTGTAAGAGAGTGACCCTATTACACTGTATGGGGGTGAGTGATGTGTGTAAGAGGGTGACCCTATTACTCTGTATGGGGGTGAGTGATGTGTGTAAGAGGGTGACACTGTTACACTGTATGGGGGTGAGTGATGTGTGTAAGAGAGTGACCCTATTACTCTGTATGGGGGTGAGTGATGTGTGTAAGAGAGTGACCCTATTACACTGTATGGGGGTGAGTGATGTGTGTAAGAGAGTGACCCTATTACTCTGTATGGGGGTGAGTGATGTGTGTAAGAGAGTGACCCTATTACACTGTATGGGGGTGAGTGATGTGTGTAAGAGAGTGACCCTATTACTCTGTATGGGGGTGAGTGATGTGTGTAAGAGAGTGACCCTATTACACTGTATGGGGGTGAGTGATGTGTGTAAGAGGGTGACCCTATTACACTGTATGGGGGTGAGTGATGTGTGTAAGAGAGTGACCCTATTACACTGTATGGGGGTGAGTGATGTGTGTAAGAGAGTGACCCTATTACACTGTATGGGGGTGAGGGATGTGTGTAAGAGAGTGACCCTATTACTCTGTATGGGGGTGAGTGATGTGTGTAAGAGAGTGACCCTATTACTCTGTATGGGGGTGAGTGATGTGTGTAAGAGAGTGACCCTATTACACTGTATGGGGGTGAGTGATGTGTGTAAGAGAGTGACCCTATTACACTGTATGGGGGTGAGTGATGTTGTAAGAGAGTGACCCTATTACACTGTATGGGGGTGAGTGATGTGTGTAAGAGAGTGACCCTATTACACTGTATGGGGGTGAGTGATGTGTGTAAGAGAGTGACCCTATTACTCTGTATGGGGGTGAGTGATGTGTGTAAGAGAGTGACCCTATTACTCTGTATGGGGGTGAGTGATGTGTGTAAGAGAGTGACCCTATTACACTGTATGGGGGTGAGTGATGTGTGTAAGAGAGTGACCCTATTACTCTGTATGGGGGTGAGTGATGTGTGTAAGAGAGTGACACTGTTACACTGTATGGGGGTGAGTGATGTGTGTAAGAGAGTGACCCTATTACTCTGTATGGGGGTGAGTGATGTGTGTAAGAGAGTGACCCTATTACACTGTATGGGGGTGAGTGATGTGTGTAAGAGAGTGACCCTATTACACTGTATGGGGGTGAGTGATGTGTGTAAGAGAGTGACCCTATTACACTGTATGGGGGTGAGTGATGTGTGTAAGAGAGTGACCCTATTACACTGTATGGGGGTGAGTGATGTGTGTAAGAGAGTGACCCTATTACTCTGTATGGGGGTGAGTGATGTGTGTAAGAGAGTGACCCTATTACACTGTATGGGGGTGAGTGATGTGTGTAAGAGAGTGACCCTATTACACTGTATGGGGGTGAGTGATGTGTGTAAGAGAGTGACCCTATTACACTGTATGGGGGTGAGTGATGTGTGTAAGAGAGTGACCCTATTACTCTGTATGGGGGTGAGTGATGTGTGTAAGAGAGTGACCCTATTACACTGTATGGGGGTGAGTGATGTGTGTAAGAGAGTGACACTGTTACACTGTATGGGGGTGAGTGATGTGTGTAAGAGAGTGACCCTATTACTCTGTATGGGGGTGAGTGATGTGTGTAAGAGAGTGACCCTATTACACTGTATGGGGGTGAGTGATGTGTGTGTAAGAGGGGTGACACTGTTACACTGTATGGGGGTGAGTGATGTGTGTAAGAGAGTGACCCTATTACACTGTATGGGGGTGAGTGATGTGTGTAAGAGGGTGACCCTATTACACTGTATGGGGGTGAGTGATGTGTGTAAGAGAGTGACCCTATTACACTGTATGGGGGTGAGTGATGTGTGTAAGAGAGTGACCCTATTACACTGTATGGGGGTGAGTGATGTGTGTAAGAGAGTGACCCTATTACTCTGTATGGGGGTGAGTGATGTGTGTAAGAGAGTGACCCTATTACACTGTATGGGGGTGAGTGATGTGTGTAAGAGGGTGACACTGTTACACTGTATGGGGGTGAGTGATGTGTGTAAGAGAGTGACCCTATTACTCTGTATGGGGGTGAGTGATGTGTGTAAGAGAGTGACACTGTTACACTGTATGGGGGTGAGTGATGTGTGTAAGAGAGTGACCCTATTACACTGTATGGGGGTGAGTGATGTGTGTAAGAGAGTGACCCTATTACTCTGTATGGGGGTGAGTGATGTGTGTAAGAGAGTGACCCTATTACACTGTATGGGGGTGAGTGATGTGTGTAAGAGGGTGACACTGTTACACTGTATGGGGGTGAGTGATGTGTGTAAGAGAGTGACCCTATTACTCTGTATGGGGGTGAGTGATGTGTGTAAGAGAGTGACCCTATTACACTGTATGGGGATGAGTGATGTGTGTAAGAGAGTGACCCTATTACACTGTATGGGGGTGAGTGATGTGTGTAAGAGAGTGACCCTATTACTCTGTATGGGGGTGAGTGATGTGTGTAAGAGAGTGACCCTATTACACTGTATGGGGGTGAGTGATGTGTGTAAGAGAGTGACCCTATTACACTGTATGGGGGTGAGTGATGTGTGTAAGAGAGTGACCCTATTACACTGTATGGGGGTGAGTGATGTGTGTAAGAGAGTGACCCTATTACTCTGTATGGGGGTGAGTGATGTGTGTAAGAGAGTGACCCTATTACACTGTATGGGGGTGAGTGATGTGTGTAAGAGGGTGACACTGTTACACTGTATGGGGGTGAGTGATGTGTGTAAGAGAGTGACCCTATTACTCTGTATGGGGGTGAGTGATGTGTGTAAGAGAGTGACACTGTTACACTGTATGGGGGTGAGTGATGTGTGTAAGAGAGTGACCCTATTACACTGTATGGGGGTGAGTGATGTGTGTAAGAGAGTGACCCTATTACTCTGTATGGGGGTGAGTGATGTGTGTAAGAGAGTGACCCTATTACTCTGTATGGGGGTGAGTGATGTGTGTAAGAGGGTGACACTGTTACACTGTATGGGGGTGAGTGATGTGTGTAAGAGAGTGACCCTATTACTCTGTATGGGGGTGAGTGATGTGTGTAAGAGAGTGACCCTATTACACTGTATGGGGGTGAGTGATGTGTGTAAGAGAGTGACCCTATTACTCTGTATGGGGGTGAGGGATGTGTGTAAGAGAGTGATCCTATTACACTGTATGGGGGTGAGTGATGTGTGTAAGGGAGTGACACTGTTACACTGTATGGGGGTGAGTGATGTGTGTAAGAGAGTGACCCTATTACACTGTATGGGGGTGAGTGATGTGTGTAAGAGAGTGACCCTATTACACTGTATGGGGGTGAGTGATGTGTGTAAGAGAGTGACCCTATTACACTGTATGGGGGTGAGTGATGTGTGTAAGAGAGTGACCCTATTACACTGTATGGGGGTGAGTGATGTGTGTAAGAGAGTGACCCTATTACTCTGTATGGGGGTGAGTGATGTGTGTAAGAGGGTGACACTGTTACACTGTATGGGGGTGAGTGATGTGTGTAAGAGAGTGACACTGTTACTCTGTATGGGGGTGAGTGATGTGTGTAAGAGAGTGACACTGTTACACTGTATGGGGGTGAGTGATGTGTGTAAGAGAGTGACCCTATTACTCTGTATGGGGGTGAGTGATGTGTGTAAGAGAGTGACACTGTTACACTGTATGGGGGTGAGTGATGTGTGTAAGAGAGTGACACTGTTACTCTGTATGGGGGTGAGTGATGTGTGTAAGAGAGTGACCCTATTACTCTGTATGGGGGTGAGTGGTGTGTGTAAGAGAGTGACCCTATTACACTGTATGGGGGTGAGGGATGTGTGTAAGAGAGTGACCCTATTACACTGTATGGGGGTGAGTGATGTGTGTAAGAGAGTGACCCTATTACTCTGTATGGGGGTGAGTGATGTGTGTAAGAGAGTGACCCTATTACACTGTATGGGGGTGAGTGATGTGTGTAAGAGAGTGACCCTATTACTCTGTATGGGGGTGAGGGATGTGTGTAAGAGAGTGACCCTATTACACTGTATGGGGGTGAGTGATGTGTGTAAGAGAGTGACCCTATTACTCTGTATGGGGGTGAGTGATGTGTGTAAGAGAGTGACACTATTACACTGTATGGGGGTGAGTGATGTGTGTAAGAGAGTGACACTATTACACTGTATGGGGGTGAGGGATGTGTGTAAGAGAGTGACCCTATTACACTGTATGGGGGTGAGTGATGTGTGTAAGAGAGTGACCCTATTACTCTGTATGGGGGTGAGGGATGTGTGTAAGAGAGTGACCCTATTACTCTGTATGGGGGTGAGTGATGTGTGTAAGAGAGTGACACTGTTACACTGTATGGGGGTGAGTGATGTGTGTAAGAGGGTGACCCTATTACTCTGTATGGGGGTGAGTGATGTGTGTAAGAGAGTGACCCTATTACACTGTATGGGGGTGAGTGATGTGTGTAAGAGAGTGACCCTATTACACTGTATGGGGGTGAGTGATGTGTGTAAGAGAGTGACCCTATTACTCTGTATGGGGGTGAGTGATGTGTGTAAGAGAGTGACCCTATTACTCTGTATGGGGGTGAGTGATGTGTGTAAGAGAGTGACACTGTTACACTGTATGGGGGTGAGTGATGTGTGTAAGAGAGTGACACTGTTACTCTGTATGGGGGTGAGTGTGTGTGTAAGAGAGTGACCCTATTACTCTGTATGGGGGTGAGTGGTGTGTGTAAGAGAGTGACCCTATTACACTGTATGGGGGTGAGGGATGTGTGTAAGAGAGTGACCCTATTACACTGTATGGGGGTGAGTGATGTGTGTAAGAGAGTGACCCTATTACTCTGTATGGGGGTGAGTGATGTGTGTAAGAGAGTGACCCTATTACACTGTATGGGGGTGAGTGATGTGTGTAAGAGAGTGACCCTATTACTCTGTATGGGGGTGAGGGATGTGTGTAAGAGAGTGACCCTATTACTCTGTATGGGGGTGAGTGATGTGTGTAAGAGAGTGACACTATTACACTGTATGGGGGTGAGTGATGTGTGTAAGAGAGTGACACTATTACACTGTATGGGGGTGAGGGATGTGTGTAAGAGAGTGACCCTATTACACTGTATGGGGGTGAGTGATGTGTGTAAGAGAGTGACCCTATTACTCTGTATGGGGGTGAGGGATGTGTGTAAGAGAGTGACCCTATTACTCTGTATGGGGGTGAGTGATGTGTGTAAGAGAGTGACACTGTTACACTGTATGGGGGTGAGTGATGTGTGTAAGAGGGTGACCCTATTACTCTGTATGGGGGTGAGTGATGTGTGTAAGAGAGTGACCCTATTACACTGTATGGGGGTGAGTGATGTGTGTAAGAGAGTGACCCTATTACACTGTATGGGGGTGAGTGATGTGTGTAAGAGAGTGACCCTATTACTCTGTATGGGGGTGAGGGATGTGTGTAAGAGAGTGACCCTATTACTCTGTATGGGGGTGAGTGATGTGTGTAAGAGAGTGACACTGTTACACTGTATGGGGGTGAGTGATGTGTGTAAGAGGGTGACCCTATTACTCTGTATGGGGGTGAGTGATGTGTGTAAGAGAGTGACCCTATTACACTGTATGGGGGTGAGTGATGTGTGTAAGAGAGTGACCCTATTACTCTGTATGGGGGTGAGGGATGTGTGTAAGAGAGTGACCCTATTACTCTGTATGGGGGTGAGGGATGTGTGTAAGAGAGTGACCCTATTACTCTGTATGGGGGTGAGTGATGTGTGTAAGAGAGTGACACTGTTACACTGTATGGGGGTGAGTGATGTGTGTAAGAGGGTGACCCTATTACTCTGTATGGGGGTGAGTGATGTGTGTAAGAGAGTGACCCTATTACACTGTATGGGGGTGAGTGATGTGTGTAAGAGAGTGACCCTATTACACTGTATGGGGGTGAGTGATGTGTGTAAGAGAGTGACCCTATTACTCTGTATGGGGGTGAGGGATGTGTGTAAGAGAGTGACCCTATTACTCTGTATGGGGGTGAGTGATGTGTGTAAGAGAGTGACACTGTTACACTGTATGGGGGTGAGTGATGTGTGTAAGAGGGTGACCCTATTACTCTGTATGGGGGTGAGTGATGTGTGTAAGAGAGTGACCCTATTACACTGTATGGGGGTGAGTGATGTGTGTAAGAGAGTGACCCTATTACTCTGTATGGGGGTGAGGGATGTGTGTAAGAGAGTGACCCTATTACTCTGTATGGGGGTGAGTGATGTGTGTAAGAGAGTGACACTGTTACACTGTATGGGGGTGAGTGATGTGTGTAAGAGGGTGACCCTATTACTCTGTATGGGGGTGAGTGATGTGTGTAAGAGAGTGACCCTATTACACTGTATGGGGGTGAGTGATGTGTGTAAGAGAGTGACCCTATTACTCTGTATGGGGGTGAGGGATGTGTGTAAAGAGAGTGACCCTATTACACTGTATGGGGGTGAGTGATGTGTGTAAGGGAGTGACACTGTTACACTGTATGGGGGTGAGTGATGTGTGTAAGAGAGTGACACTGTTACTCTGTATGGGGGTGAGTGATGTGTGTAAGAGAGTGACCCTATTACACTGTATGGGGGTGAGTGATGTGTGTAAGAGAGTGACCCTATTACTCTGTATGGGGGTGAGTGATGTGTGTAAGAGAGTGACCCTATTACACTGTATGGGGGTGAGTGATGTGTGTAAGAGAGTGACCCTATTACTCTGTATGGGGGTGAGTGATGTGTGTAAGAGAGTGACACTGTTACTCTGTATGGGGATGAGTGATGTGTGTAAGAGAGTGACCCTATTACACTGTATGGGGGTGAGGGATGTGTGTAAGAGAGTGACCCTATTACACTGTATGGGGGTGAGTGATGTGTGTAAGAGAGTGACACTGTTACACTGTATGGGGGTAAGTGATGTGTGTAAGAGAGTGACCCTATTACACTGTATGGGGGTGAGTGATGTGTGTAAGAGAGTGACCCTATTACACTGTATGGGGGTGAGTGATGTGTGTAAGGGAGTGACACTGTTACACTGTATGGGGGTGAGTGATGTGTGTAAGAGAGTGACACTGTTACTCTGTATGGGGGTGAGTGATGTGTGTAAGAGAGTGACCCTATTACACTGTATGGGGGTGAGTGATGTGTGTAAGAGAGTGACCCTATTACACTGTATGGGGGTGAGTGATGTGTGTAAGAGAGTGACACTGTTACACTGTATGGGGGTGAGTGATGTGTGTAAGAGGGTGACACTGTTACACTGTATGGGGGTGAGTGATGTGTGTAACAGAGTGACACTATTACACTGTATGGGGGTGAGTGATGTGTGTAAGAGAGTGACCCTATTACACTGTATGGGGGTGAGTGATGTGTGTAAGAGAGTGACCCTATTACACTGTATGGGGGTGAGTGATGTGTGTAAGAGAGTGACCCTATTACTCTGTATGGGGGTGAGGGATGTGTGTAAGAGAGTGACCCTATTACACTGTATGGGGGTGAGTGATGTGTGTAAGGGAGTGACACTGTTACACTGTATGGGGGTGAGTGATGTGTGTAAGAGAGTGACACTGTTACTCTGTATGGGGGTGAGTGATGTGTGTAAGAGAGTGACCCTATTACACTGTATGGGGGTGAGTGATGTGTGTAAGAGAGTGACCCTATTACACTGTATGGGGGTGAGTGATGTGTGTAAGAGGGTGACCCTATTACTCTGTATGGGGGTGAGTGATGTGTGTAAGAGAGTGACCCTATTACTCTGTATGGGGGTGAGTGATGTGTGTAAGAGAGTGACCCTATTACACTGTATGGGGGTGAGTGATGTGTGTAAGAGAGTGACCCTATTACACTGTATGGGGGTGAGTGATGTGTGTAAGAGAGTGACCCTATTACACTGTATGGGGGTGAGTGATGTGTGTAAGAGAGTGACCCTATTACTCTGTATGGGGGTGAGTGATGTGTGTAAGAGAGTGACCCTATTACACTGTATGGGGGTGAGTGATGTGTGTAAGAGAGTGACCCTATTACACTGTATGGGGGTGAGTGATGTGTGTAAGAGAGTGACCCTATTACACTGTATGGGGGTGAGTGATGTGTGTAAGAGGGTGACACTGTTACACTGTATGGGGGTGAGTGATGTGTGTAAGAGAGTGACACTATTACACTGTATGGGGGTGAGTGATGTGTGTAAGAGAGTGACCCTATTACACTGTATGGGGGTGAGTGATGTGTGTAAGAGAGTGACCCTATTACACTGTATGGGGGTGAGTGATGTGTGTAAGAGAGTGACCCTATTACTCTGTATGGGGGTGAGGGATGTGTGTAAGAGAGTGACCCTATTACACTGTATGGGGGTGAGTGATGTGTGTAAGAGAGTGACCCTATTACTCTGTATGGGGGTGAGTGATGTGTGTAAGAGAGTGACCCTATTACACTGTATGGGGGTGAGTAGTGTGTGTAAGAGAGTGACCCTATTACACTGTATGGGGGTGAGTGATGTGTGTAAGAGGGTGACACTGTTACACTGTATGGGGGTGAGTGATGTGTGTAAGAGGGTGACACTGTTACACTGTATGGGGGTGAGTGATGTGTGTAAGAGAGTGACCCTATTACTCTGTATGGGGGTGAGTGATGTCCACACATAGGGTGTGACCCTAGTAAATTGTATGTGGGAACGTGATATAAGAGGGTGACGTTTAAAGGGAGACCCTACAGTAGTGTGTATAGGGTCTGAAAGCCCACCCCAATATCCGCTTACCATCGAGGTCCCAGGGAGACCTCTTACTCAGGAGACGGTACGAGAGGTCGTGGACACTCTCCCCAGCCCAGTACCCACCGGTCAGGTGGCGGGCAGCCAGGAAGCGCTCCTTATCAAAGCATGGGCTGGTCACTTCTGGGGAGACGGGGAGAGGGGGAGAGAAGTGGGTTAGAGGGGAGGGGGAGAGAGAAGAGGGGGAGAGAAAAGATGGGAGAGGGGGAGAGAAGAGGGGAGAGGGGGAGAGAAGAGGGGGAGAGAGAAGAGGGGAGAGGGGGAGAGAAGAGGGGGAGAGAGAAGAGGGGGAGAGAGAAGAGGGGGAGAGAGAAGAGGGGAGAGGGGAGAGAGAAGAGGGGGGGAGAGAAGAGGGAGAGGGAAGGGGAGAGGGAAGAGGAGAGGGTAGAGGGGGAGAGGGTAGAGGGGGAGAGGGTAGAGGGGGGAGAGGGTAGAGGGGGAGAGGGTAGAGGGGGAGAGGGTAGAGGGGGAGAGGGGAGAGGGGGAGAGGGGAGAGGGTAGAGGGGGAGAGAGAAGAGGGGGAGAGAGAAGAGGGGAGAGAGAAGAGGGGGAGAGAGAAGAGGGGAGAGGGGGAGAGAGAAGAGGGGGGAGAAAAGAGGGGGGAGAAAAGAGGGGGGAGAAAAGAGGGGGGAGAAAAGAGGGGGAGAGGGAAGAGGGGGAGAGGGAAGAGGGAGAGGGAAGAGGGGGAGAGGGAAGAGGGGGAGAGGGAAGAGGGGGAGAGGGAAGAGGGGAAGAGGGGGAGAGGGAAGAGGGGGAGAAGTAGAGGGAAGAGGGGGAGAGGGAGAGAAGAGAGGGGGAGGGGAGAGGGAAGAGGGGGAGAGGGAGAGAGAAGAGGGGGAGAGGGAGAGAAGAGGGGGAGGGGGAGAGGGAGAGAGAAGAGGGGGAGGGGGAGATGGAGAGAGAAGAGGGGGAGAGGGAGAGAGAAGAGGGGGAGGGGTAGAGGGAGAGAGAAGAGGGGGAGGGGGAGAGAGAAGAGGGGGAGGGAGAGAGAAGAGGGGGAGGGGGAGATGGAGAGAGAAGAGGGGGAGAGGGAGAGAGAAGAGGGGGAGGGGTAGAGGGAGAGAGAAGAGGGGGAGGGGGAGAGAGAAGAGGGGGAGGGAGAGAGAAGAGGGGGAGAGGAGAGGGGGAGAGGGAGAGAGGATAGGGAGAGAGAAGAGGGGGAGAGGGAGAGAGAAGAGGGGGAGAGAGAAAAGGGGGAGAGAGAAGAGGGGGAGAGGGAGAGAGAAGAGGGGGAGAGGGAGAGAGAAGAGGGGGAGAGGGAGAGAGAAGAGGGGGAGAGGGAGAGAGAAGAGGGGGAGAGGGAGAGAGAAGAGGGGGATCCCCCTCCATCCCCCCCATCCCCCCACGGATCCCCCCCATCCCCCCACGGATCCCCCACATGCCCCCCACGGTCCCCCACACACGCTCCACAGAACCCCTGCACTCCCCCCACGGTCCCCTGCACTCCCCCCACGGTACCACGCATGCCCCCCACGGTACCACGCATGCCCCCCACGAACCCCCGCACGCCCCCTGCACGCGCTCCATGCCCCACACGGTCCCCCGTGTTCCCCGTGGCTTCTCACCTCGGGTGTATGGGAAGGGAAGGTCCGCCAGTTCCCCGCACACGCCCCACGGATTCCCCCCCCCGGGCCCGCACACGCCCCACGGATCCCCCCCACGGATACCCGCATGCCCCCCACGGCCCCCGTGTTCCCTGTGGCTTCTCACCTCGGGTGTATGGGAAGGGAAGGTCCGCCAGCTCGCCCGCACACGCCCCACGGATTCCCCCCCCCCGGGCCCGCACACGCCCCACGGATCCCCCCCACGGACACCCGCATGCCCCCCACGGATCCCCCCCACGGACACCCGCATGCCCCCCACGGATCCCCCCCACGGACACCCGCATGCCCCCCACGGCCCCCGTGTTCCCCGTGGCTTCTCACCTCGGGTGTATGGGAAGGGAAGGTCCGCCAGCTCGCCCGCACACGCCCCACGGATTCCCCCCCCCGGGCCCGCACACGCCCCACGGATCCCCCCCACGGACACCCGCATGCCCCCCACGGATCCCCCCCACGGACACCCGCATGCCCCCCACGGATCCCCCCCACGGACACCCGCATGCCCCCCACGGCCCCCGTGTTCCCCGTGGCTTCTCACCTCGGGTGTATGGGAAGGGAAGGTCCGCCAGCTCGCCCGCACACGCCCCACGGATTCCCCCCCCCGGGCCCGCACACGCCCCACGGATCCCCCCCACGGACACCCGCATGCCCCCCACGGATCCCCCCCACGGACACCCGCATGCCCCCCACGGATCCCCCCCACGGACACCCGCATGCCCCCCACGGCCCCCGTGTTCCCCGTGGCTTCTCACCTCGGGTGTATGGGAAGGGAAGGTCCGCCAGCTCCCCCGCACACGCCCCACGGATCCCCCCCCCCACGGACACCCGCATGCCCCCACGGTCCCCCGTGTTCCCCGTGGCTTCTCACCTCAGGTGTATGGGAAGGGAAGGTCCGCCAGCTCGCCCGCACGGCGCACGTAACCCTGCATCTTCTCGCACCAATATTCGTGGCTCAGGTCTGCCGGACACTTCTTCCGATCCCACGTCTTACACCGCTCGGAACAGTACAGAACCGAGCTGCACTTATCACTGGGGAGAAAGAGAGGCCGGCGCGAGAGAGGCCACGTTACACAGGGACAACTGGAGATCCACGGCTGGGGAGGAAGAGAGGCCGGCGCGAGAGAGGCCACGTTACACAGGAACAACTGGAGATCCACGGCTGGGGAGGAAGAGAGGCCAGCGCGAGAGAGGCCACGTTACACAGGGACAACTGGAGAGCCACGGCTGGGGAGGAAGAGAGGCCGGCGCGAGAGAGGCCACGTTACACAGGGACAACTGGAGAGCCACGGCTGGGAAGGAAGAGAGGCCAGCGCGAGAGAGGCCACGTTACACAGGGACAACTGGAGAGCCACGGCTGGGGAGGAAGAGAGGCCGGCGCGAGAGAGGCCACGTTACACAGGGACAACTGGAGAGCCACGGCTGGGAAGGAAGAGAGGCCGGCGCGAGAGAGGCCACGTTACACAGGGACAACTGGAGAGCCACGGCTGGGAAGGAAGAGAGGCCGGCGCGAGAGAGGCCACGTTACACAGGGACAACTGGAGATCCACGGCTGGGGAGGAAGAGAGGCCGGCGCGAGAGAGGCCACGTTACACAGGGACAACTGGAGATCCACGGCTGGGGAGGAAGAGAGGCCGGCGCGAGAGAGGCCACGTTACACAGGGACAACTGGAGAGCCACGGCTGGGGAGGAAGAGAGGCCGGTGTGAGAGAGGCCACGATATACAGGGACAACTGGAGAGCCACGGCTGGGGAGGAAGAGAGGCCGGTGTGAGGCCACGTTATACAGGGACAACAGAAGATCCAAGGTTACAAATGGAGTGACTCCACATTATGCAGAGAGACACGGATAGGCGTGGTTTTATATATGGAGTGACTCCACATTATACAGAGAGACACGGATAGGCGTGGTTTTATATATGGAGTGACTCCACATTATACAGAGAGACACGGATAGGCGTGGTTTTATATACGGAGTGACTTCACATTATACAGAGAGACATGGATAGGCGTGGTTTTACATACGGAGTGACTCCACATTATACAGAGAGACTCGGATAGGCGTGGTTTTACATACGGAGTGACTCCACATTATACAGAGAGACATGGATAGGCGTGGTTTTACATACTGAGTGACTCCACATTATACAGAGAGACATGGATAGGCGTGGTTTTATATACTGAGTGACTTCACATTATACAGAGAGACTCGGATAGGCGTGGTTTTACATACGGAGTGACTCCACATTATGCAGAGAGACACGGATAGGCGTGTTTTTATATATGGAGTGACTCCACATTATACAGAGAGACATGGATAGGCGTGACATACTTAGTGACATAACGGATTTTCCTTCACAGAGAGACACGGATAGGCGTGGTTTTATATACGGAGTGACTTCACATTATACAGAGAGACTCGGATAGGCGTGGTTTTACATACGGAGTGACTCCACATTATACAGAGAGACATGGATAGGCGTGGTTTTATATACTGAGTGACTTCACATTATACAGAGAGACTCGGATAGGCGTGATTTTACATACGGAGTGACTCCACATTATACAGAGAGACACGGATAGGCGTGGTTTTATATACGGAGTGACTCCACATTATACAGAGAGACATTGATAGGCGTGGTTTTACATACGGAGTGACTCCACATTATACAGAGAGACATGAATAGGCGTGGTTTTACATACGGAGTGACTCCACATTATACAGAGAGACACGGATAGGCGTGGTTTTATATACGGAGTGACTCCACATTATACAGAGAGACACGGATAGGCGTGGTTTTACATACGGAGTGACTCCACATTATACAGAGAGACACGGATAGGCGTGGTTTTATATACGGAGTGACTCCACATTATACAGAGAGACACGGATAGGCGTGGTTTTACATACGGAGTGACTCCACATTATACAGAGAGACACGGATAGGCGTGGTTTTACATACGGAGTGACTCCACATTATACAGAGAGACACGGATAGGCGTGGTTTTATATACGGAGTGACTCCACATTATACAGAGAGACACGGATAGGCGTGGTTTTACATACGGAGTGACTCCACATTATACAGAGAGACACGGATAGGCGTGGTTTTATATACGGAGTGACTCCACATTATACAGAGAGACACGGATAGGCGTGGTTTTATATACGGAGTGACTCCACATTATACAGAGAGACACGGATAGGCGTGGTTTTACATACGGAGTGACTCCACATTATACAGAGAGACACGGATAGGCGTGGTTTTATATACGGAGTGACTCCACATTATACAGAGAGACACGGATAGGTGTGGTTTTATATACGGAGTGACTCCACATTATACAGAGAGACACGGATAGGCGTGGTTTTACATACGGAGTGACTCCACATTATACAGAGAGACACGGATAGGCGTGGTTTTACATACGGAGTGACTCCACATTATACAGAGAGACACGGATAGGCGTGGTTTTACATACGGAGTGACTCCACATTATACAGAGAGACACGGATAGGCGTGGTTTTACATACGGAGTGACTCCACATTATACAGGAAGTGCAATACAGATATGGAGTGACACCAGATCAGGGCCGTCTTAACAGCATTATCGGCTGTTGTGTTATTCTGTATTCTGCGCTCACTGGTATGTTGTGTTATTCTGTATTCTGCGCTCACTGTATGTTGTGTTATTCTGTACTCTGCGCGGGCCTTTCTGTTTTTGTTAATAGAATAAGGGGTGTTCTGATAATATGTGCCCCCCCTATAGAAGGGTCTGGGGTGTTCTTGTAAGGGGTGTTCTGATAATATGTGCCCCCCCCCCCCCCCTATAGAAGGGTCTGGGGTGTTCTTATAATGGGTTCTAATAGGGGACTTATCCCTGTTCAGTAATGTGCCTTTAATCTAGCAGTGTGGTAGTTAATTACTAAACACCACCTGCCTGATTAGATTGTTTACAAAAAGCCTGCCTTTGAGACAGGAAGTGACTCCTTAGCTCTGACTGAGAGCTGACCGGTCTTGAGCTCTGCACAGCAGAGCTGATTTCAAGACACAGGGAAAACTACTGCACCTGAAGCTGAACCAGGAACTGAGAAGATTTTCCCTCCAAGAAACAGATAAGACTTTTATTATTAAGAGACTGATTATATCTGCTTATTTTCGTGCTATATGTTTTGGGGCTGCGAGACATGCTTTACTAAGGGAGATGTGAACTAATTGCATAGGATTTCACTAGAAATACTCCCAAGTGAATAGAAGCTTTGTCCCCCCCCCCCCGTGTTTGGATAATTTCCTGATGAAAAGGAAAAGGCACAATAAAGCCTATTATAATTTCACATTATAAAGCCTCCTAAGTGTGTACCTCTGTGAATGTCCGTCTACAGGGGTGTTCTGATAATATGTGCCCCCCCTATAGAAGGGTCTGGGGTGTTCTTATAAGGGGTGTTCTGATAATATGTGCCCCCCCTATAGAAGGGTCTGGGGTGTTCTTATAAGGGGTGTTCTGATAATATGTGCCCCCCCTATAGAAGGGTCTGGGGTGTTCTTATAAGGGGTGTTCTGATAATATGTGTGCCCCCCCCTATAGAAGGGTATGGGGTGTTCTTATAAGGGGAGCTGTTGTTATAAGAAGTAATTCTAGGAGACGAGACTGATTCACCGTACCTGGGTTTCACCAACTCTAACCCCTGACCTCTGACCTCTGCCCTCTCGCCCCTTCCCTCCTCGCCTTACCAGGGGGTCAGCGTGGCCTCAAAGCTCCTCTTCTTGCACACGTGGCAGGCTCTCACGCCCATGGAGGAGAAGGTGAAGCCGGGGCCGAGGGACCAATCTCTCAGGGGCTCCTTCTGCACCCGCAGGCCCAGAGACTGCAGGAGGTCACTCAGGGAGCTGGGGGGAGAGAGGAGGGAAGGAGGGGGAGATACGTAGAGCGAGAGGGGAGAAAGTGGGGAGGGGGGAGATAGAGGGGGAGATAGGGAAAGAAGAGAGGGGGAGGGGGAGAGAGAGGTGAAAAGAGAGGTGAAAAGAGAGGGGGAAGGGGGGGGATAGAGAAAGGGGGGAGAGGAGGGAGAGAGAGGAGATAGAGAAAGTGGGCAGGGGGGAGATAGAGAAAGAAGAGAGGGGGAGGGGGAGAGAGAGGGGAAGGAGGGGGAGAGATACGTAGAGAGAGGAGGGAGAGAGGGGAGATAGAGAAAGTGGGGAGGGGGGGAGTTAGAGAAAGGGAGAGGGGGGGAGATGAGAGAGAGAGAGAGAGGGGGGAGATAGGGAAAGAAGAGAGAGGGGGAGGGAGAGAGAGGTGAGAAGAGAGGGGGGAGGGGAGGGGGAAATCGAGAAAGGGGGGAGAGAGAGGGGAGAGGAGAGATTTAGAAAGGAGAGGGGGGGAGATAGAAAAGGGGATAGGGAGGGGAAATAGGGGGAGAGAGGATGAGGAGAGAGTGGGAAGGAGGGGGGAGATGGAGAAAGGGGGAAGGGAGGACCAGAGAGAGGGGGAGATAGAGAAAGGAGAGAGGGGGAGAGCAGGGTATAGAGAAAGGGGGAGAGGAGAGAGAGAAAGGAGGATAAATAAGGTCA
>NW_027457086.1:85000-97500 GCF_040206685.1 Ascaphus truei | reverse complement strand
TTCAGTCATACACACACACACAAACACACACACACACACACACACACACACACAACACTCAGTCAGACACACTCAGTCACATGGTCACACACTCAGTCACAGAGTCACACACACACACACACACACACACACAGACACACACACACACACACACACACACACACACTCAGTCACATAGTCACACACACACACACACACACACACACACACACACACACACACACACACACACACACACACACACACACACACACACACACACACACACACACACACACACACACACACACACACACACACACACACACACACACACACACACACACACACACACACACACACACAGTCACAGAGTCACACACACACACACACACACACACACACACACACACACACACACACACACACACTCAGTCACAGAGTCACACATACACTCAGTCAGTCACTCAGTCACAGGGTCACACACTCAGTCACATTGGCACACACACACACTCAGTCACAGAATCACACACACACACACACACACACACACACACACACACACACACACACACACACACACACACACACACACACACACACACACACACACACACACACACACACACACACACACACACACACACACACACACACACTCAGTCACAGAGTCACACACACAGTCAGTCACACCCACACACACACCCACACCCACACACACTCAGTCACTCACACAAACACACACACACACACACACACACACACACACACACACACACACTCAGTCAGTAAGTCAGTCAGACACACACACAGTCAGTCATACACACACACAAACACACACACACACACACACACACACACACACACACACACACACACACACACTCAGTCAGACACACTCAGTCACATGGTCACACACTCAGTCACAGAGTCACACACACACACACACACACACACACACACACACACACACACACACACAGACACACACACACACACACACACACACACACACACACACACACACTCAGTCACATAGTCACACACACACACACACACACACACACACACACACACACACACACACACACACACACACACACACACACACACACACACACACACACACACACACACACACACACACACACACACACACACACACACAGTCACAGAGTCACACACACACACACACACACACACACACACACACACACACTCAGTCACAGAACTCAGTCACAGAGTCACACATACACTCAGTCAGTCACTCAGTCACAGGGTCACACACTCAGTCACATTGGCACACACACACACTCAGTCACAGAATCACACACACACACACACACACACACACACACACACACACACACACACACACACACACACACACACACACACACACACACACACACACACACACACACACACACACACACACACACACACACACATACACTCAGTCAGTCACTCAGTCACAGGGTCACACACTCAGTTACAGAGTCACACACACACACACACACACACACACTCAGTCACAGAGTCACACACACACACACACACACACACACACATACACTCAGTCAGTCACTCAGTCACAGGGTCACACACTCAGTCACAGAGTCACACACACACACACACACACACACACACACACACACACACACACACACACACACACACACACACTCAGTCACAGAGTCACACACACACACACACACACACACACACACACACACACACACACACACACACACACACACACACACACACACACACACACACACACACACACACACACACACACACACACACACACACATACACTCAGTCAGTCACTCAGTCACATGGTCACACACTCAGTCACAGAGTCACACACACACACACACACACACACACACACACACACACACACACACACACACACACACACACACACACACACACACACACACACACACACACACACACACACACACACACACACACACACACACACACACTCAGTCACAGAGTCACACACACACACACACACACACACACACACACACACACACACACACACACACACACACACACACACACACACACACACACACACACACACACACACACACACACACACACACACACACACACACACACACACACACACACACACTCACACACATACACTCAGTCAGTCACTCAGTCACATGGTCACACACTCAGTTACAGAGTCACACACACACACACTCAGTCACACACACACACACACACACACACACACACACACACACACACACACACACACACACACACACACACACACACACACACACACACACTCAGTCAGTCACTCAGTCACATGGTCACACACTCAGTCACAGAGTCACACACACACACACACACACACACACACACACACACACACACACACACACACACACACACACACACACACACACACACACACACACACACACTCACACACATACACTCAGTCAGTCACTCAGTCACATGGTCACACACTCAGTTACAGAGTCACACACACACACACTCAGTTACAGAGTCACACACACACACACACACACACTCAGTCACAGAGTCACACACACACACACACACACACACACACACACACACACACACACACACACACACACACACACACACACACACACACACACACACACACACACACACACACACACACACACACACACACACACACACACTCAGTCAGTCAGACACACACACAGTCAGTCATACACACAAACACACACACACACACACGCTCAGCCAGACACACTCAGTCACAGAGTCACACACACAGTCACACACACAGTCACACACACACACACACACACACACACACACACACACACACACACACACACACACACACACACACACACACACACACACACACACTCAGTCAGTCAGACACACACACACACACACACACACACACACACACACACACACACACACACACACACTCAGTCACAGAGTCACACACACACAGTCAGTCACACCCACACACACACCCACACACACTCAGTCACTCACACAAACACACACACACACACACACACACACACACACACACTCAGTCAGTAAGTCAGTCAGACACACACACAGTCAGTCATACACACACACAAACCCACACACACACACACACACACACACACACACACACACACACACACACACACACACACACACACACACACACACACACACTCAGTCAGACACACTCAGTCACAGGGTCACACACTCAGTCACAGAGTCACACACACACACACACACACACACACACACACTCAGTCACATAGTCACACACACACACACACACACACACACACACACACACACACACACACACACACACACACACACACACACACACACACACACACACACACACACACAGTCACAGAGTCACACACACACACACACACACACTCAGTCACAGAGTCACACATACACTCAGTCAGTCACTCAGTCACAGGGTCACACACTCAGTCACATTGGCACACACACACACTCAGTCACAGAATCACACACACACACACACACACACACACACACACACACACACACACACACACACACACACACACACACACACACACACACACACACACACACACACACACACACACACACACACACACACACTCAGTCACAGAGTCACACACACAGTCAGTCACACCCACACACACACCCACACCCACACACACTCAGTCACTCACACAAACACACACACACACACACACACACACACACACACACACACACACACACACTCAGTCAGTAAGTCAGTCAGACACACACACAGTCAGTCATACACACACACAAACACACACACACACACACACACACACACACACACTCAGTCAGACACACTCAGTCACATGGTCACACACTCAGTCACAGAGTCACACACACACACACACACACACACACACACACAGACACACACACACACACACACACACACACTCAGTCACATAGTCACACACACACACACACACACACACACACACACACACACACACACACACACACACACACACACACACACACACACACACACACACACACACACACACACACACACACACACACACACACACACACACACAGTCACAGAGTCACACACACACACACACACACACACACACACACACACACACACTCAGTCACAGAGTCACACATACACTCAGTCAGTCACTCAGTCACAGGGTCACACACTCAGTCACATTGGCACACACACACACTCAGTCACAGAATCACACACACACACACACACACACACACACACACACACACACACACACACACACACACACACACACACACACACACACACACACACACACACACACACACACACACACACACACACACACACACACACACACACACACATACACTCAGTCAGTCACTCAGTCACAGGGTCACACACTCAGTTACAGAGTCACACACACACACACACACACACACACACACACACACACACACACACACACTCAGTCACAGAGTCACACACACACACACACACACACACACACACACACACACACACACACACACACACACACACACACACACACATACACTCAGTCAGTCACTCAGTCACAGGGTCACACACTCAGTTACAGAGTCACACACACACACACACACACACACACACACACACACACACACACACTCAGTCACAGAGTCACACACACACACACACACACACACACACACACACACACACATACACTCAGTCAGTCACTCAGTCACAGGGTCACACACTCAGTCACAGAGTCACACACACACACACACACACACACACACACACACACACACACACACACACAGACACACACACACACACACACACACACACACACACACACACTCAGTCACATAGTCACACACACACACACACACACACACACACACACACACACACACACACACACACACACACACACACACACACACACACACACACACACACACACACACACACACACACACACACACACACACACACACACACACACACACACACACACACACACACACACAGTCACAGAGTCACACACACACACACACACACACACACACACACACACTCAGTCACAGAGTCACACATACACTCAGTCAGTCACTCAGTCACAGGGTCACACACTCAGTCACATTGGCACACACACACACTCAGTCACAGAATCACACACACACACACACACACACACACACACACACACACACACACACACACACACACACACACACACACACACACACACACACACACACACACACACACACACACACACACACACACACACACACACATACACTCAGTCAGTCACTCAGTCACAGGGTCACACACTCAGTTACAGAGTCACACACACACACACACACACACACACACACTCAGTCACAGAGTC
This sequence comes from Ascaphus truei, assembly GCF_040206685.1. Lineage (NCBI taxonomy): Eukaryota > Metazoa > Chordata > Amphibia > Anura > Ascaphidae > Ascaphus > Ascaphus truei. The sequence goes on along the minus strand of NW_027457086.1, from coordinate 92,089 downwards.
ACACACACACACACACACACACACATACACTCAGTCAGTCACTCAGTCACAGGGTCACACACTCAGTCACAGAGTCACACACACACACACACACACACACACACACACACACACACACACACACACACACACACACACACACACACACACTCAGTCACAGAGTCACACACACACACACACACACACACACACACACACACACACACACACACACACACACACACACACACACACACACACACACACATACACTCAGTCAGTCACTCAGTCACATGGTCACACACTCAGTCACAGAGTCACACACACACACACACACACACACACACACACACACACACACACACACACACACACACACACACACACACACACACACACACACACACACACACACACACACACACACACACACTCAGTCACAGAGTCACACACACACACACACACACACACACACACACACACACACACACACACACACACACACACACACACACACACACACACACACACACACACACACACACACACACACTCAGTCAGTCAGACACACACACACACACACACACACACACACACACACACACACACACACTCAGTCACAGAGTCACACACACACAGTCAGTCACACCCACACACACACCCACACACACTCAGTCACTCACACAAACACACACACACACACACACACACACACACACACACACACACACACACACACACACACACACACACACACACACACACACACACACACTCACACACATACACTCAGTCAGTCACTCAGTCACATGGTCACACACTCAGTTACAGAGTCACACACACACACACTCAGTTACAGAGTCACACACACACACACACACACACACTCAGTCACAGAGTCACACACACACACACACACACACACACACACACACACACACACACACACACACACACACACACACACACACACACACACACACACACACACACACACACACACACACACACACACACACACACACACACACACACACACACACACACACACTCAGTCAGTCAGACACACACACAGTCAGTCATACACACAAACACACACACACACACACACGCTCAGCCAGACACACTCAGTCACAGAGTCACACACACAGTCACACACACAGTCACACACACACACACACACACACACACACACACACACACACACACACACACACACACACACACACACACACACACACACACACACACACACACACACACACACACACACACACTCAGTCAGTCAGACACACACACACACACACACACACACACACACACACACACACACACACTCAGTCACAGAGTCACACACACACAGTCAGTCACACCCACACACACACCCACACACACTCAGTCACTCACACAAACACACACACACACACACACACACACACACACACACACACACTCAGTCAGTAAGTCAGTCAGACACACACACAGTCAGTCATACACACACACAAACCCACACACACACACACACACACACACACACACACACACACACACACACACACACACACACACACACACACACACACACACACACACACACACACACACACACACACACACTCAGTCAGACACACTCAGTCACAGGGTCACACACTCAGTCACAGAGTCACACACACACACACACACACACACACACACACACACTCAGTCACATAGTCACACACACACACACACACACACACACACACACACACACACACACACACACACACACACACACACACACAGTCACAGAGTCACACACACACACACACACACACTCAGTCACAGAGTCACACATACACTCAGTCAGTCACTCAGTCACAGGGTCACACACTCAGTCACATTGGCACACACACACACTCAGTCACAGAATCACACACACACACACACACACACACACACACACACACACACACACACACACACACACACACACACACACACACACACACACACACACACACACACACACACACACACACACACACACACACACACTCAGTCACAGAGTCACACACACAGTCAGTCACACCCACACACACACCCACACCCACACACACTCAGTCACTCACACAAACACACACACACACACACACACACACACACACACACACACACACACACTCAGTCAGTAAGTCAGTCAGACACACACACAGTCAGTCATACACACACACAAACACACACACACACACACACACACACACACACACACACACACTCAGTCAGACACACTCAGTCACATGGTCACACACTCAGTCACAGAGTCACACACACACACACACACACACACACACACACACAGACACACACACACACACACACACACACACACACTCAGTCACATAGTCACACACACACACACACACACACACACACACACACACACACACACACACACACACACACACACACACACACACACACACACACACACACACACACACACACACACACACACACACACACACACAGTCACAGAGTCACACACACACACACACACACACACACACACACACTCAGTCACAGAGTCACACATACACTCAGTCAGTCACTCAGTCACAGGGTCACACACTCAGTCACATTGGCACACACACACACTCAGTCACAGAATCACACACACACACACACACACACACACACACACACACACACACACACACACACACACACACACACACACACACACACACACACACACACACACATACACTCAGTCAGTCACTCAGTCACAGGGTCACACACTCAGTTACAGAGTCACACACACACACACACACACACACACACACACACACACACACTCAGTCACAGAGTCACACACACACACACACACACACACACACACACACACACACACACACACACACACACACACACACACACACATACACTCAGTCAGTCACTCAGTCACAGGGTCACACACTCAGTTACAGAGTCACACACACACACACACACACACACACACACACACACACACACACACACACACACACACACACTCAGTCACAGAGTCACACACACACACACACACACACACACACACACACACACATACACTCAGTCAGTCACTCAGTCACAGGGTCACACACTCAGTCACAGAGTCACACACTCAGTCACAGAGTCACACACACACACACACACACACACACACACACACACACACACACACACACACACACACACACACTCAGTCACAGAGTCACACACACACACACACACACACACACACACACACACACACACACACACACACACACACACACACACACACACACATACACTCAGTCAGTCACTCAGTCACATGGTCACACACTCAGTCACAGAGTCACACACACACACACACACACACACACACACACACACACACACACACACACACACACACACACACACACACACACACACACACACACACACACACACACACACACACACTCAGTCACAGAGTCACACACACACACACACACACACACACACACACACACACACACACACACACACACACACACACACACACACACACACACACACACACACACACACACACACTCACACACATACACTCAGTCAGTCACTCAGTCACAGGGTCACACACTCAGTTACAGAGTCACACACACACACACTCAGTCACAGAGTCACACACACACACACACACACACACACACACACACACACACACACACACACACACACACACACACACACACACACACACACACACACACACACACACACACACACACACACACTCAGTCAGTCACTCAGTCACATGGTCACACACTCAGTCACAGAGTCACACACACACACACACACACACACACACACACACACACACACACACACACACACACACACACACACACACACACACACACACACACACACACACACACACACACACACACACACACACACACACACACACACACACACACACACACACACACACACACACACACACACTCAGTCACAGAGTCACACACACACACACACACACACACACACACACACACACACACACACACACACACACACACACACACACACACACACACACACACACACACACACACACACACACACACACACACACTCACACACACACACACACACACACACACACACACACACACACACACACTCAGTCAGTCACTCAGTCACATGGTCACACACTCAGTTACAGAGTCACACACACACACACACACACACACACTCAGTCACAGAGTCACACACACACACACACACACACACACACACACACACACACACACACACACACACACACACACACACACACACACACACACACACACACACACACACACACACTCAGTCAGTCAGACACACACACAGTCAGTCATACACACAAACACACACACACACACACGCTCAGCCAGACACACTCAGTCACAGAGTCACACACACAGTCACACACACAGTCACACACACACACACACACACACACACACACACACACACACACACACACACACACACACACACACACACACACACACACACACACACACACACACACTCAGTCAGTCAGACACACACACACACACACACACACACACACACACACACACACACTCAGTCACAGAGTCACACACACACAGTCAGTCACACCCACACACACACCCACACACACTCAGTCACTCACACAAACACACACACACACACACACACACACACACACACTCAGTCAGTAAGTCAGTCAGACACACACACAGTCAGTCAGACACACACACAAACCCACACACACACACACACACACACACACACACACACACACACACACACACACACACTCAGTCAGACACACTCAGTCACAGGGTCACACACTCAGTCACAGAGTCACACACACACACACACACACACTCAGTCACATAGTCACACACACACACACACACACACACACACACACACACACACACACACACACACACACACACACACACACACACACACACACACACACACACACACACACACACACACACACACACACACACACACACACTCAGTCACAGAGTCACACACTCAGTCACAGAGTCACACACACACACACACACACACACACACACACACACACACACACACACACACACACACACACACACACACACACACACACACACACACACACACACACACACACACACACACACACACACACACACACACACACACATACACTCAGTCAGTCACTCAGTCACAGGGTCACACACTCAGTTACAGAGTCACACACACACACACACACACACACACTCAGTCACAGAGTCACACACACACACACACACACACACATACACTCAGTCAGTCACTCAGTCACAGGGTCACACACTCAGTCACAGAGTCACACACACACACACACACACACACACACACACACACACACACACACACACACACACACACACACACACACACACACACACACTCAGTCACAGAGTCACACACACACACACACACACACACACACACACACACACACACACACACACACACACACACACACACACACACACACACACACACACACACACACACACACACACACACACACATACACTCAGTCAGTCACTCAGTCACATGGTCACACACTCAGTCACAGAGTCACACACACACACACACACACACACACACACACACACACACACACACACACACACACACACACACACACACACACACACACACACACACACACACACACACACACACACACACTCAGTCACAGAGTCACACACACACACACACACACACACACACACACACACACACACACACACACACACACACACACACACACACACACACACACACACACACACACACACACACACACACACACTCACACACATACACTCAGTCAGTCACTCAGTCACATGGTCACACACTCAGTTACAGAGTCACACACACACACACTCAGTCACACACACACACACACACACACACACACACACACACACACACACACACACACACACACACACACACACACACACACACTCAGTCAGTCACTCAGTCACATGGTCACACACTCAGTCACAGAGTCACACACACACACACACACACACACACACACACACACACACACACACACACACACACACACACACACACACACACACACACACACACACACACACACACACACACACACTCACACACATACACTCAGTCAGTCACTCAGTCACATGGTCACACACTCAGTTACAGAGTCACACACACACACACTCAGTTACAGAGTCACACACACACACACACACACACTCAGTCACAGAGTCACACACACACACACACACACACACACACACACACACACACACACACACACACACACACACACACACACACACACACACACACACACACACACACACACACACACTCAGTCAGTCAGACACACACACAGTCAGTCATACACACAAACACACACACACACACACGCTCAGCCAGACACACTCAGTCACAGAGTCACACACACAGTCACACACACACACACACACACACACACACACACACACACACACACACACACACACACACACACACACACACACACACACACACACACACACACACACACACACACACACACACACACACACACACACTCAGTCAGTCAGACACACACACACACACACACACACACACACACACACACACACACACACTCAGTCACAGAGTCACACACACACAGTCAGTCACACCCACACACACACCCACACACACTCAGTCACTCACACAAACACACACACACACACACACACACACACACTCAGTCAGTAAGTCAGTCAGACACACACACAGTCAGTCATACACACACACAAACCCACACACACACACACACACACACACACACACACACACACACACACACACACACACACACACACACACACACACACACTCAGTCAGACACACTCAGTCACAGGGTCACACACTCAGTCACAGAGTCACACACACACACACACACACACACACACACACACACACTCAGTCACATAGTCACACACACACACACACACACACACACACACACACACACACACACACACACACACA